>NW_028261390.1:3472263-3667263 GCF_051295495.1 Thamnophis sirtalis
AGAGAGTGGACAAACCTTTGTCTGAAATAGTAGAGGGTCTCCTGCTTGAGCGGGCGGTTGGACTAGAAGACCTCCAAGGTCCCTTTCAACTCTGTTATTCTCTAATTCTCTGAAACCAGCCTTGGCCTTTGCTGGGAAAAAAAACCCTAGGAAAAGAATTTGAAGCATGCGAGCGTCATTGAAGTTTCACCAGGGAGATGCCACAAATAAACCCTACCAGTTGAACCATGCTCCCACCTGCTCCACGGCAGCTGTGCCCACCCAGGCATACTCTCCAGGGTGAACTTGTGGTGAACTCTGCAACAGTGTGTGCACGTGTGGGTGTGTGGGTGCGCCTGCATGCATTCCTTCCCCCCTGAATGCGCCCCTTGTCTCTTTAAAGCCAGCGTTGAAACTCAAAGCATCTGGATTCCGAACCCGAAACGGGACTCAGAGAAGAGCAACTAAGAAGATCAAAGGCTGCCTGTCTGTCTGTCTGTCTGTCCATCTGTCTGTCTATCTATCCACCTACCTACCTACCTATTTTCCATCTACCTGCCTGCCTGCCTGCCTGCCTGCCTGCCTGCCTGCCTGCCTATCTACCTACCTACCTACCTACCTACCTACCTACCTACCTACCTACCTACCTACCTACCTACCTACCTACCTGGCCTCTATCAATTTATGTCTGCCTGTCTACCTACCTACCTACCTACCTACCTACCTACCTACCATCTACCTGCCTGTCTATCTGTCTGTCTGTCTCTTCCTCCCTCCCTCTCTCCCTCCCTATCTTCCATCCATCAATCTGTCAGTATGTCTGTCTATGTGTCTGTCTGTCTGCTGTCTGTCTATATGATTATCTATCCATCCATCTATCCACCTACTTACCTACCTATCGTCCCGCTGCCTACCAGCCTGCCTGTCTATATCTATCTGTCTGTCTCTGTCTCCCTGAGAGAGAGAGAGAGAGAGAGAGAGAGAGAGAGAGAGAGAGGGAGGGAGGGAGGGAGGGAGGGAGGGAGGGAGGGAGGGAGGGAGAGAGAGAGAGAGAGAGAGAGAGAGAGAGAGAGAGAGAGGAGAGAGAGGGAGGAACTGGCCCACAGGCACCCAGCTGGCTTTGGTGCCCAAGCTTGGGACTAGAACTCACCGTCTCCTGGTCATTGGCTCAAAAGTCTCCCAGGTGGCTTCCAAGAGAGACGTTCTAACTTTCCTTAATCCCCCCCCTCCCCCCCCCGGGATACGTCGTCTCCATTCCAGGAAATCTGCTTCCGGATTTCCCCCCATCCTCCCCACCCCTTCCTTTCCTTGCCCAAACCAGCCCGAACAATCGGATTCGAAGTCAGGTATGGGGCAAGCAACCTCCAAGTTGGCTAGCTGGTTTCCTTGCTTATGAAAAGCAGAGGGATAATTGCCCTGCTGTTGCGTTGTTGTGGTGACTTGCCAGAGTCTTGCCGGAGGAACCAGTTGGACGGAGCAGGTGGCTGGGACACAGGTGGGCTTGGTCTGCGAAAGTTGTGTGTGTTTGTGTGTGTGTGTGTGTGTATACGCACGCGCTTGTGTTTGCAAATGGAACATTTTCCCTTTTGGAGAAAGGTGGAAAATACGACTGGATTTCTTTTCTTTTTTTCCCAAAGATTATTTTTTTATTTTTTTATTCTCTTGCATACCATTTTAAGCATTCATTCGCACGACTGTTATTCTTCTTTGCATTTATCATCCGTATACATTTCTTATTTCATTTAATAGGTTATAATATGCAGTTTGGGTTGCTTTGTTTACCATCCCTTTTGTAAACCCATCTTGTTTTCCCTTTGTTTTCTCCCTCCCTCCCTTCTCTCCTTCTTTCCTTCCTCCTCTCCTTCCCCTTTCCTTCTTCCCTTACCTTTCTCCTATTCCTATTCTTCCTCTTCCCCTTCCTACCCTCTCTCCTTCTCTTTCTCTCCCTTCCATCCTCCTCTCCTTAACTCTTTCTTCTTTTCCCCGTCTTCCTTTCATTCTCCCCTCCTCTCTCCCTTTCTTTTTCTATTGTTGTTGGTGTATATTTCAAAACTCAGTTTATGTTTCCTTGGGATGGTATTTCCGCCAAATATAATTTAGTATCATTTCTTATTCCCTTACCTTCGCTAGTCTACCCTAGTTATGTTTCCGCACCCCTTTTATATTGGATTTCTTTTTAAAATATATTTATTATTATTATTTTTTAAGTTATACATTTATATCGTGTGCGTGAACAGAGTTGGTTCCGGGAATCATTCATATTAATCCAATTCACAGTAACAATATGAATGATCTGTATCACATTTCTCAAAATTAAGTAATCCTTATTATATTGTTCCAACATATACATTCAAAAAATGCCTAACTCCTCATCTTCATCTCTATCTTCCTTGTTTTATCTAAACTTTTTTCTATTATAGGTGAACAAATTTAACTAAGTTTCCATTTATATCGATCCAGTTTACGCTAACGTTGTTAATAATCTCTATCACATTTATCAAGTTTACCGAATCCTTATTATATGATGCATCTCCTCTTGAGTGCGACAATCCTTACCCATGTTTCCATTTTAATCCGATTCACAACAACAGTGAAATACGACTGGATTTTGCAAGTCTGCAAAATACGCCTTGCTCGTCTGCGCGTGCGAAGGAAAGAACTTGCGTGCCTGAGTGTGAAGGGAAGGGGGAAAGCTGGATTTCGTCCCTATGTGTGTCCCACCCCACAAAAAAAATCTTGTTCTTCAGCGAAAAGAGAATCAAAGAAAACATGTGTTTGCGTGCGTGCATTTTGGAGACCAGTCGAACATCTGGATTTTGTCCCTACTCCAAAAACACATTTCTTGTTCTTCTGTGAACAAAGGGGAAAAAAAAAAACCCGGTGTGTTTTGTGTGGGTGCAACACAATCCTTCATCGTCTCTGTTCCAGGTCCCAGGAGAACTTTTTTGAGTCCAAAAAAGGTGGGTGGGAATTTGAGAACGGGCCAGTTTTTGCTCCCCCACCCCACCAAACAGACACGGGGGGGGGGGTATTACTCCCAAGTTCGGTCTTTGTGTTTGTGTGTGTGTGTGTGTGTGTGTGTGCAAAGCTGCCTACGTCCTTGTGTACTTTGGCTGGTGTGCGTGTGTGTTCAGCTGGTTGATTCCTGAAGAGACATGACGTCAGTTGGCCTGGTTGAAGTTTTCTGTCTTTTTTCTTCTGGCTGTAGGTTTTGGTTCTGTGAATCGATTTTCCCTCGGGGGTTTTTTTTGTGTGTGTGTGTGCAAGGAATGGGGTTTCGGAGAGTTGCAGAATATCAGAGTTGGAAGGGACCTTGGAGGTCTTCTAGTCCAACCCTCTGCTCAAGCAGGAGACCCTCTCCCATTTCGGACCGATGGTTATCCAAATGTTTTCTTACAAACCTCCAGTGAATGGAGCCCCACAACTTCTGGTGGCAAGTTGTTCCCCTGGTTAATTGTTCTCACCGGTAGATTATTTTGAGTTCCATAAATTGAGCCGTTTGCTTGAGAAAAAGCGGGATTGGAAATGAGCTCAGCTCGGAATCCCTTCGGGGATATAATCCACGTGGTTTTCTTGGCAGCAAGAGAAAAGTTATTTATTTATTTGCAGGTAATAAATAAGCTTACAGCAGCTGGTTTAGTGAGTGTTTGAAGAGACAAACCGCAGGGGGGAAAAAGTAGCATGATTGTTTTTCACACTTATGACTATTGCAGCACCAAACTGGCTCCTATTTGTGACGGTGGCAGTCTCCCGGGGGTTACGCGATCCCCTTTTGCGACCTTCTGACTGGCAAAGTCAACGGGAAATCCAGATTCACTTAACGACCGTGCGACTAACTAACAACTGCAGTGGTTCGCTTAACAACGATGGCGAGGAAGGCCGTAAAAACGGGAGCAAAACTCATTTAACAACTGTGTCTCCCTTGGCGACAGAAATTTGGGGCTCCGTTATGGTCGTAAGTCGAGGACTACCGAGATAAGGGGGTTTGCACATCCAAATTATTCGCGTAAACTCATCTAGGTGCTAGCAGATTCCTTCTGGTTTTTGCCACCTTATCTCCAAAATTATTTAGAACGGAATAGAATAGCCGAGTTGGAAGGGACCTTGGAGGTCTTCTAGTCCAACCCCGCTGCCTAGGCAGGAAACCCTACAGCACTTCGGACAAGTGGTTATCCAGCATCTTCTTAAAGACTTCCAGCGTTGGGGCATTCACAACTTCTTGTGGCAAGTTGTTCCCCTGGTTAATTGTTCTTTATTAGATTTTATTACTGGCGAACCTCCAATCACGTAACCCCCGGAATACTGAGACTGTCTTAAATATGCGCCCGGCATCCGAATCTTGATCACGTGACAACGGGGAGGGGGGGGAAGTGTGTAAAACGCCCCTAAGTCAATTTTTTCAACTTGCAACGGTCGCTAAACGAGCGATAGTTAAGTCTAGCGCCCCCTGTTGATCCGAGGTTCATATTGGCGGTTTGGTGCTGCCAGGGAAGGTCTGGAGGGCTTGAAAAGGGCCTACAAAGCAAAAGGCCGCCTCGGAAATAAATCTCGAGCTGTGAACGTTGGCGGATGACAGGAAATTACACAAAGGGCATTTCGGAGACACGAGGCGTCTGCCAGGACCCAGCCTGGTTTCCTCCTCCTGTTTATGCTGCTCTTGCGAAGGAGACGCAAACAAAATCTCTGTGGAGATTCTCCGTCATCCAGGGCTTTTTTTTTTCAAGAGGCTACTGGACTCTGTTTTTTTTTTTTTCTTGGAAGACGTTTCCCTTCTCCTCCAAGGAGCTTCTTCAGCTCTGAGGAAGGAAAGATTTAAATGACCAGTGGTCTGCAAGGAATATAAATCCTTCCCTTCCCCACCATCCAAGTCAGAGCTGAAGAAGCTTCTTGGATGAGAAGCAAAACATCTTCAAAGAAGAACAAGAAAGGAAGGGAAGGGAAGGGAAGAGAATGGGAGGAAATAAGGAAAAGAGGGGAAAGGAAAGGAAGAAAAGAGAAGGAGGAAAAGGGAAAGGAAAGGAAGAAAAGAAAAGGAGGAAAGAAGGAAAGAAAGGAAGAAAAGAGAAAGGGAGGAAAGAAGGAAAGAAAAGGAAGAAAAGAGAAAGGGAGGGAAAGAAGGAAATGAAGAAAAGAGAAAGAGGAAAGAAGGAAAGGAAAGGAGGAGAAAGGAAAGAAGGAAAGGAAGAAAGAAAATAGAAAGGAAATAGGGAGAAAAGGAAAAGAGGAAGGAAGGAAAAGAAAAGGGGAAGGAAAGGAAGAAAAGAAAAGGAGGAAAGAAGGAAAAAAAGAAAGAAAAGAGAAAGGGAGGAAAGAAGGAAAGAAAAGGAAGAAAAGAGAAAGGGAGGAAAGAAGGGAAAGGAAATGAAGAAAAGAGAAAGAGGAAAGAAGGAAAGGAAAGGAGGGGAAAGGAAAGAAGGAAAGGAAGAAAGAAAATAGAAAGGAAATAGGGAGAAAAAGGAAAGAGGAAGAAAGGAAAAGAAAAGGGAAGGAAAGGAAGAAAAGAAAAGGAGGAAAGAAGGAAAAAAAGAAAGAAAAGAGAAAGGGAGGAAAGAAGGAAAGAAAAGGAAGAAAAGAGAAAGGGAGGAAAGAAGGGAAAGGAAATGAAGAAAAGAGAAAGAGGAAAGAAGGAAAGGAGGGGAAAGGAAAGAAGGAAAGGAAGAAAGAAAATAGAAAGGAAATAGGGAGAAAAGGAAAAGAGGAAGGAAGGAAAAGAAAAGGGGAAGGAAAAGAAAGGAAAGGAAGAAAAGGAAAAAGAGGAAAGAAGGAAAGAAAAAATTATGTGGAGATCCTCCGTCATCCAGGTGACGGTTATCCCAAAGATGCTTTTTCAAGAAGCAACTGGACTTTGTGGCGTTTCTTTAAAGATATTTCGCTTCTCATCCAAGAAGATCAGGTGACCATGGGGATGCTAGCTACTAAGTGTGAAAAAAAGTCCCAAGTCCCTTTTCCAGGGCTTTGGAACTTCAGTCACTAAATGAATGGTTATAAGTCGAGGATTACCCGTACAATCTCTAAAAAGATGCTCTTCTGCTCAGAAGTTTAAAGCAGGCGTCCAAAACGTTGATCAAATCCAGATGTTTCCAGATCAGGTGCCCTCATTTCCCAGGGACCAGATAAGACTCCTGTTGGGGATGCCAACAGGAAGATTTATTTTATTTTATCCCAGAAGACAATAGTGGGAACGCACTCGTGCTATGTTAGATCCTTTCCTGCCAGATCCGGTTGTATAAATCAAGCCTTATCTCCAGGAGATGCCCACACATTCCTTCCTTAATGGTTTCGGGCACTTTTCTGTTTTGATGACTTCAGATTCTTTAGAAAAAGAAGAAGAAAAAAAAAACCGAGGGGAAAAAAACTTACTGCGTGGCAGTTTCCTAGCTGAGATATTTTGCCTTTGTCAAATGAGGCATATTATCTATAGCAGTGTTTCTCAACCTTAGCAACTTGAAGTCCGGACATCTTCAAGTTGCCAAGGTTGAGAAACACTGATCTATAGAGAGAGAAGACAAAATCAGTGGCAAAATGTTTGCATCTGTGTATTGGTGTGTATATGCATGTGTGTAAAGGCGTACATGCATGCATGTCCCGCCGCCCCCGACTAAAACAAAATCCGGCGTGTAAGAAATTTGATGGCATTTGCCTAAAGTAGTGTTTTGCAATTTTGGCGACTTTAAGTTGGGTGGACTTCAATTCCCAGAATTCCTCAGTCAGTATGTGTGTGTGGACTTCAACTTTCAGAATTCCCCCACCAATATGTCTGGAATTCAACTCCCAGAATTCCGCAGTATGTCTCGACTTCAACTCCCAGAATTCCCCAGTCATTATGTGTAGATTTCAACTCCTAGAATTCCTCAATCATTATGTATGGACTTCATCTCCCAGAATTCCCAAGTCATGTGTAGATTGCAACTCCCAGAATTCCCCAGTCAGTGTATGTGGCTTTCAACTCCCAGAATTCCCCAATCTGTATGTATGGACCAATTTCCAGAATTCCTCAGTCAGTGTGTGTGGACTTCAACTCCCAGAATTCCACAGTTGTTATGTGTAGATTTCAACTCCTAGAATTCTCAGTCAGTGTGTGTGGACTTCAACTCCCAGAATTCCCCCACCAATATGTCTGGACTTCAACTCCCAGAATTCTGCAGTCATTATGTGTAGATTTCAACTCCCAGAATTCCTCAGTATGTCTAGACTTCAACTCCCAGAATTCCCCAATCATTATGTGTGGATTTCAACTCCTAGAATTCCTCAATCATTATGTATGGACTTCATCTCCCAGAATTCCCAAGTCATGTGTAGATTGCAACTCCCAGAATTCCCCAGTCAGTGTATGTGGCTTTTAACTCCCAGAATTCCCCAATCTGTATGTATGGACCAATTTCCAGAATTCCCCAGTCATTATGTGTGGACTTCAACTCCCAGAATTCCTCAGTCATTATGTGTAGATTTCAACTCCCAGAATTCCCCAACCAGCTGTCATTCAGCAATGACCCATCCATTTCTACTCGTGACCCCCACCCCTTTACAGAAAAGGGGCTGAACCTTGGGTACCCCAAATCTAATCTCCTTCAAAACTCTCTTTTTCTCTCGCCACCAACTATGGGGGGGGGGGGGGCTCTCTATTTTTCGTTCGGTTATTCAGTGCAATGTTATCACATTCCTTCTGCTCAGCTCTGTTGTTAATTTCGGGGGGGGGAACTCCCTCTTTGCTCCGCCCCCAACTTTTTAGAGGGGTACCCCAACTGCACCCCTTCAGTGGGGTCCTTGACCCCTCCCAAAAGACAGCAGCCGTTATCTTTTAGTGTGTTGCTGGGGGGGGGTCTCAAGAAGTCAATCCATGGGGCAGCGTCTGGTGTTTTTTTTGTTTTAAAAAAAACCTTTGACCACAAAATTGCCCCTCTGGTAGATCCGACGTATCTATAAAAAGAAACCCCAGATCTTAAAATGGATGCCTGCTCTAAAATTGCCCCTTTTGATCACCGGGTAGTTTCTGAAGCTTTTCAAGTCTCAGGCATTTTTATTCCAGGCTGGTCTTTGGTGCTTCCCGGCGAATTCCGGCTGATGTAGGATTTTAGATCAGCTTATCCTGCGGCTCGGACGATTCTTCCAGACCGAGTCTCGAGAGCCGGAGTGGAAGGGATCTTAAGGGACAAGAGGAACAGCCTTGGCTCTGTGGATCCACTGAAGGGGGTGTATTATTTTTTTTGTTTGAATCTCTTTTGCAGGTTCATTAGAAAGAGAGTTTGGACGGCATGCAAAGTGGTGATACATCGGCAGAGAGTACGGATGATCCTCTTAGTAGTGGCCCACGAGGAGCACGACAGCCGCGAATAGTAGTGATCGGCGCGGGCCTCGCTGGCCTCTCGGCAGCCAAAACCCTCCTAGAAAACGGATTCACGGATGTGACAGTTCTCGAAGCGTCGGATCGAATCGGAGGCAGAGTCCAAAGCGTGAAACTCGGTAAGGGGGCGTTCGGCTTCGATCCCGGGAGTGATTTTTCTGAAACAATGTAGGGTTTCCTGCTTGAGCAGAGGATTGGACTAGATGACCTACAAGGTGTCGTCCCCCCCCCAACTCTGTTCTTCTGTTATTCAAATATTAGATGGCACAGGGCTGAGCAGGGGGTTGGACTAGATGACCTACAAGGTCCCTTTCAAATCTGTTCTTCTGTGATTCTCAAGTATGGAGATGGGACGCGGAGATTGCGGAGAGAGCCCTTCCCCCCACCTCCGCCCCCAGCATAGCAGTTCTGATGCAAGCAGGATTTAAAGTATTTGCTAATTTATTAAATTTTTATCCCACCTTTATCATGACTTTATACCTTATAACTTTATTTAATACTTCTTCCTACTACTCCCTCCCCCCCCCCAACAACAACAACTCTGTGGGATAGATAAGACTGATAGAAAATGACTGGCGCAAAGTCACCCCGCTGGTTTTTACGGCTAAAGCGGGACTAGAACTCACTGTCTCCTGGTGATTGGCCCACAGTCATCCAGTGGGCTTTCATGCCTAAGGCGGGACTAGAACTCACCGTCTCCTGGTGATTGGCCCAAAGTTCACCCAGCCAACTTTCATGCCTAAGCCGGGACTAGAACTCACCGTCTCCTGGTGATTGGCCCAAAGTTCACCCAGTGGCCTTCCAATGCCTAAGGCAGCACTAGAACTTACTGTCTCCTGATTCCTAGGCCAGCACCTTCGCCATTGGCTCTTTTCTATGTGTGTGTGTGTGTGTGTGTGTGAAAATTGGAGAAATGTGTATCAGATAGAGGACTCTTAGTAACCTTAAAGTTGATCGTAATTTTTTCAGTTTATGGATGTGGGGATCAAAAGGGGAAATAGATACATAACAGGTAAAGGTTCCCCTCGCGCATACGTGCTAGTCGTTCCCGACTCTAGGGGGCGGTGCTCATCTCCGTTTCAAAGCCGAAGAGCCAGCGCTGTCCGAAGACGTCTCCGTGGTCATGTGGCCGGCATGACTCAACGCCGAGGGCGCACGGAACGCTGTTCCCTTCCCACCAAAGGTGGTCCCAATTTTTCTACTTGCATTTTTAACGTGCTTTCGAACTGCTAGGTTGGCAGAAGCTGGGACAAGTAACGGGAGCTCACTCTGTTACGAGGCGCTAGGGATTCAAACCTCCGAACAGCCAACCTTTCTGATCGACAAGATCACCTGATCCTGGCTTTCCCGACGACTTTGATCATTGGAAGGTTGCAAAAAAATGACACTGCAACCATCATACATATGATTCAGTTGCCAAGTGTCCGAATTTTGATTGTGCGACCACGGGGATGATGGTGCAGCAGTTATAAGCGTGAAAAGCAGTTGTCAAGATTTTTCTTTTTTTATCAGCTTATATTATAAAATACAAAAACGAAGAGTAGGAAAAAGGGGAGGAAAAAGAGAAGGGAAGAGTGTAGAAAAGAAGGGGGAAAGAAAGAAAAGGCATTGACTTTCTGACTCCCTTTTGGTGCAGTAAAATAAGATAAGTATAACAACCTCAACTTTTTACTTTTACATAAGGGTGGGAAGTAGCCATTTCTATAAATACAAACCTATGTAATTGGTAAAAGTCTGTAGAGATTCTGCGTCATCCAGGTCATGGTTGTCCCAAAGGTGCTTTTCACCTTCCTGTTTTTTCTTTCTTTTGAAGGCGTTTCGCTTCTCATCCAAGAAGCTTCTTCAGCTTCTGACAGGATAGTGCGGAATGGAAGGATTTATATTCCTTGCAGACAGCTGGTCATTTGCATCCTTTTAGAGAGTCGTTGAGGCCACTTGGAGGTTTATCACTGTCCTCAGGGTCACCTGAGTGGTGCAAATGGTTCTTATAGTCTGCAATTTTTTTTCCCCCTCTGGAAATCCATTCCTTAGTCCCCCGCCATTCCAAGGGTCTTCATTCCAAATTGTATAGCTAAAAGTCTTCAAAAGGAAAAAAACAACAAGAAAGTTCCTGTTCCCTCCTGAAAAAGCACCTTTGGGATATCTAATCGGTAAAACTCGGAATCAAAGTTTCATTCCCCTCCTTCCCCCCATCTTGAGCACAAAGTCCAGAAATGGTTTCCAGGTAGATGGAAAAGTCATTGTGGTTTTTTTCCCTTTTCTTTTATCAAAGCACTCCCTTAGTCATCTCTGCTAATTCCATCAACATTCGCAGCCCTTCATCCATGGTGGGGATCAAAGTGTCCTTCCGTTTTTATGCATAAATCTTGCTTAAGATTTAAGCCCAAAAGATAAATTAAATCCATTTCGCTGCCATCGACCTATAGAACCTCAAAGTTCCAATCCCCCCCCCCCCCAATCTTTTTTCCATTAAACCCAAAAGTTTCTTACTAGGTCAAATACTATCAAGTAAGTGTAGAAAATGGTGTTCTGACCGAGGCTTCCCAAGAGCATGAAGCAAACTCCTGGTCTCAACAAAAAACCCTTTTTATTAATTGACTGTGAATTCTGCTCATTCGCATCCAGCAAAGTATTTCAAGGGAGGATTTACGGTCACAGACCTTCTCTGGCTTGGAGAGCTGCCAGGCTGAGATCTGCAAAAGTTGGCCAGGAGTCTCGGAGAGTCACGAACCAATGAAGCAAACTCATTGTCTCCTGCAAACTCCACTCCCCTTTTGTTCCCCTTTTATTTCCGCTGGGAGGGGCCATTCACTGTCCACCTGTGGCCTTACTCCCAAGTCGACCCCTGTTCTTTAGCTCTTCCCTTCGTCTGGCAGCTCTGCGCATGCGCACACTGGGAACAGGCTCCAGCTGTTCTTCTGCCTCACTGATGTCTGACTCCGAAGGCAGCTGATAACTGTCGGACGGCTCTGGCCCCCTCTCTGCCTCCGACACAGAGCCCTCATCAGAGCCTTCCCAACCTCCTCACTGTCCGAATCTGCTGCCAGATCCGCTGGTCGCTGGTGGGCCACAACAAATGATCCTTTCCCCCCCAGTGTCATTGTCCCTTTGAACAGTCACTAAATGAATGCTTTGTTATTTCCGATCTGAGCTTTCGTTGGCATGGAAAACTTCCCGGCTAGAGTGCTCTCTTCCAAACCGCTAAATGGGTCAAGCCCGTATTAAAACTTGCTCTTTTGACCAATTCTGTCTCGGGGCCAGCTTGCCTCAGTTTACCCTTCCTCTGACGTCTTTCTGGACACAATTCTGCCATTGTTTGTTTCCCCGCGTCCAAAGGTCCTTCCGCTCTCTTGCCGCGAAGGTGGAGTGAGGAGTTCTTGCTTTCTCCCGTCAAGTTCTCCTGCCTTTCATCAACCCCGGCCGGATACTGCTCTGCGATTTTGGCCGTCGGTATTATAAATATCTTCTCTTCCGTCTTTGTGAGACTCTATAAATAGCACCCCGTCACGAGAAATGTTGGCAAAAACAAACCATCCTTGCGACAACGGGGTGATTAATTGTGATTTAAATCCTCAACGAGCATTCCTTGTATCCTGTCCTCAGCTGACACATCGTCCTTTTGGACACGCAAGTTGAGAAGTTTTTTCTTTTAAAAAAGAGAAAAGTAACCAGGGTGTAAGGCCCCAAACCAGCGGTGAAATGCTCTGAAGTCTGCTAGCGGTTCGGTGTGTCTGCTACCGAGCGTGTGCTTGGCACACCTGCGTGCCTGAGGTCTGCCCACGCCCGCTAAAAAAGGAACATTTTGAAGCCTTCCAAGTCTGCGAATAGAACAGCGGAAGTGGGGGGGGGAGCCGCTGTGCCACGCGATTTAGATTAGCTAGAAAGCGGGAAATCCGACTAATAGAAATAGTCACGGCTAATCATTTCCCAGTGGATCGTCGGAAATACTGGTTCGCCCCAACCGGTAACATTTCACCCCTGCCCCAAACCCACATAAGTTGTGTGTAACAGCATCACAACCCTTTTCTTTCTTCCATGACAACTGTGGACACTCCCCCCCCCCCCAATTGTTCTTTATCTGATTTACCGTATTTGTCGGACTATAAGACGCACCATGATTTTGAAGAGGTAAATTAAAAAAAAAAAGTTTTTGCACTCTGCAGGCCTCCCAAACCCTCTGCACGCCTTACACATATTCAGTGTTTTAAGACACACCCAGATTTTCACCCTCTTTTTTTGAGGGAAAAAGGTGCATCTTATACTCCGGACAATACGGTATTTATTTAGCGTACGACATATCGTACACGGGGTTGGGATATATGTTAGTAGGATGGCTAGATTGAAAAAAAAAAACCACGATATAATAGGAGCGTTAAAAACGATCTATACTGGCGGCCCTCGGCTTACGACCGCGATGGAGCCCAACCTATCGGTTGCTAAGTGAGACAGTTGTTAAGTGAGTTTTGCCCCATTTTTGCGACCTTTCTTGAGGGAGTTGTTAAGGGAATCAGTGCAGTTGGTAAGTTAGTACTATGTTTCCCCGAAAATAAAACAGGGTCTTATTTTCGTTTGACCCCTGAAATAAGCGCTTGGCCTTATTTTCAGGGAGGTCTTATTATTTTTGAGGTGCAGGAGGCGGCGAGCTGCTGCATGGCTGCTGCTGTGTTGCAATATTTTCGGGGAGGGCTTATTTTCAGGGGAGGGCTTCTTTTAGCGCATGCGCTCAAAAGCCTGATTGGGCTTATTATCCCGGGAGGTCTTATTTTGGGGGAAAGAGTTGTTACGTGAATCGGGCTTTCCCATGGACTTCGTTTGTCCGAAGGTCGCAAAAGGGGACCACGTACACCCAGGATACAGCAACCGTCGTAAATATGAATCAGTTGCCAAGCATATGAATTTTGATCACATGGTGATGGGGATGTTGCAACGGTCGTAAGTGTGAAAACCGGTCATAAGTCACTTTTTTCAGTGCCATTGTAACTTACAATGAATGTTGTAAGTTGAGGACTACTTGCTTTGGAAACTGGCTTGTTAGAAATAGGACATTGCAGTGGGGCCAAGGAATTTGTCATAACTTCGAGCAGTCGCTATTGGTCACTAAATGAATGGTTGTAAGTCGAGCAATACAGGCAGTCCTCAACTTACAACAGTTCGTTTAGTGAACGTCTACAGTTACGGACTGAAAAAAGTGATGTATGACCATTTTTCACACTTACGACCGTTGCAGCATCCCTGGGGGGTGTGTGTCACGTGATCAAAATTCAGACGCTTGGCCACCGACTCATGTTTATGACGGGTCGCAGTGTCCCCTTTTGCGATCTTCCGACAAGCAAAGTCAAAGGGAGAGCCAGATTCATTTTAACGACTGTGTTCCTAACCTAACGACGACAGTGATTCATTTAGCAACGGTGGTTAGAAAGATCCTAAAATGGGTCAAAACTCAAAGTCCCTTCCAACTCGGTTCATCTGTTAAAGACCTGTCTTGCTTAGCCACATAAATTGTGGGCTCAGTGGTAGTCGTAAGATGAGGACTAACCTGTACGAGAGAGGATTGGTGGAATCGGTTCCTTTCCGTGCTGCATTCAACCAGGGCTTTTGTTTTAATTGTTTAATCATTTCCTCCTGACGTGACATCACGGTCTCCCGTTGAGTTGATCAACACCCAGCAGTCCATTAACCCAGGAGGCATCTGAAGAGCTTCTGGGAGAGACGCGGTCAAAGAAAGGAAACTCGACAAGTCCAGCATCCGCCTTTTCAATTGAGGACCAAGAGCCTTGTGCGGCACTTGGCCACAACTCTGGAACGGGAAGTGGGTCACCGGCAGCCAAATCGCCGGAGTCGAAAATAGACCCTGGTCGGTGGCGCCTTGCCAGACAGGACGGAAGTCCTTCAAAGTCCAATTCCCGGGAGGACCATCGCCTCTGTCAACACACCTGTGCGATGTTTCCTGGTTTTGCTCTTCATGTAGGGGCAGCCGGATCGTCACCGCGAAACGGCACGCTCTCTCTCCGGCTTTCTCACGAGAACGATGCGTCCTGTTTTCTCACCTTGGCGCGATTCCAGAAAGTGGGTGGCAATTCCTACCAGACGTGGGTTGCTGCCGGCATTACTGCCGGTTCGATGCGTGTAAAAAATTTTGGGCTCACGTGCACGCCGGACGCGCATTCCCCCTGCGCGCGTATTTGCACAAAAATAGGTCTCTGCATGTGCAAAATGTTAAGAAAAGGAAAAGAAATAAATTGGTGCAGGAAAATTGTTCTGCCCATGCGCAGGACCGAAAATCAAGATGGCAGCGCCGTATGGGGGCGTGGCAGGCCTGGTCGCTGCCGGTTCCAGTGACCCAAGCTGCCAAACCACTACCGGTTCACTGAAACCGGTACGAACCCACCTCTGAACTCAACGTGTAGCTTGCACCCAGGAGGTGTGGCCATTCCTGCGCCAGGCTTCGGTCAATCAATCTGAATAGAGCTGGAAGGGACCTTAGAGGTCATCTAGTCCAAACACCCACCCCACCCCCACCCCGCTCGAGCAGTAGACCCTGTGCGATTTCAGACAAATGGCTGTCCAGTCTCTTCTTAAAAACCTCCAGTGATACAACTTCTGGTGGCAAGCTGTTCCACGGGTTAATTGTCCTCTCTGTTAGGAAGTTTCTTCTTAATTCTAGCTTGCTTCTCTCCTTGATTAGTTTCCATCTGTTGCTTTTTCTCCTGCCTGCTGGTGCTTTGGAGAATAAATGGACCCCCTCTTCTTTGTGGAAGCACCCCAAATATTGGAAGCCTGCCCTCATTTTAGCCCCCTCAGAGAGGGCCCACAATCTGGGTGTCCTCCTGGATACGCGGCTTAGTTTAGAACAGTGTTTCTCAACCTTGGCAACTTGAAGATGTCCGGACTTCAACTCCCAGAATTCCCCAGCCAGCATTCGCTGGCTGGGGAATTCTGGGAGTTGAAGTCCGGACATCTTCAAGTTGCCAAGGTTGAGAAACACTGGTCTAGAAGAACACCTGACCAGGGGGGCCTTTTACCAGGTTCGCCTGGTACGTCAGTTGCGCCCCTTCCTGGATCGGGATGCTCTGTGCACAGTCACTCATGCCCTTGTCCTTTCTCGCCTGGATTACTGTAACGCTCTCTACGTGGGGCTGCCCTTGAAGAGCGCCCGGAGGCTTCAGCTGGTCCAGAATGCGGCTGCGCAGGTTATCATGGGGGGCACCTAGGTGCTCCCATGTTACACCCCTTTTAGGCGGCCTGCACTGGTTGCCGGTTGTCTTCCGGGTGCGATTCAAGGTACTAATTATGACCTTTAAAGCGCTCCATGGCTTAGGCCCAGGGTACCTGCTTGACTACCTACTGCCACCGGTAGCCTCCCACCGTCCAGTGCGATCCCACAGAGTTGGCCTCCTCAGGGTGCCGTCGGCCAGACAGTGTCGGCTAGCGACCCCCAGGGGGAGAGCCTTCTCTGTGGGAGCCCCTTCCCTCTGGAATGAGCTGCCCCCGGAGCTTCACATAATCCCCGACCTCCGGTCGTTCCGACGTTCCCCTAAAAAGTTGGCTTTTCCAGCAAGCCCGCCTGGCCTGAACAAAACAAAACAAATTATTGAGCATTGTTAATTTTAGTCTATTTTTTTTTAAATGTTATTGTCAATTCTAATTGGATTGGTTTGGGATATTCTATTTAATTTTTTTAAACTTTTGTATTATGTGTTTCTTTTAATGTTGTACGCCACCCTTGAGTCCTTGGGAGAAGGGCGGCATATAAATCTAATAAACCAGAACTAAACCAAACCCTCATAGTCCTTTCTTTTCTCTAGACTGGCCCAACCCGAATCCTACAACCGTTCTTCGTTTTAGTCTCCAGGTCTTTTAATCATCTTCGTTGCTCTTCTCTGTACTTTTTCCAAAGTCTCAATATCTTTTTTGTAATGTGGTGGCCAAAACTGGATGCAAGATATGGCCTTGTAAAGGCTTTGTAAAGCAGTAGTAATACTTCACTCAACTTCTGTTCCAGTTGAGGTTACAGGTAGTCCTCAACTTACAACCACAATTGAGCCCAAGATTTATGTTACTAAGCGAGACAGTTAAGTGGGTTTTGCCCCATTTGAGGATCTTTCTTGCCCCCGTTGTTAAGTGAATCAAGTCCTAGAACTATCTAGTTCTAGTCCCACCTTAGGCATCAAAGCCAGATGGGTGTTTTGGGGCCAATCAACCAGGAGATGGTGAGTTCTAGTCCTGCCTCAGGCATAAAAGACAGCTGGGTTACTTTTGGTCAATCACCAGGAGACTGTGAGTTCTAGTCTTGTCTCAGGCATCCAAGCCAGCTGGGTGTCTTTGGGCCAATCAATCAGGAGACTGTGAGTTCTAGTCTTGTCTCAGGCATCCAAGCCAGCTGGGTGTCTTTGGGCCAATCAATCAGGAGACTGAGTTCTAGTCTTGTCTCAGGCATCCAAGCCAGCTGGGTGTCTTTGGGCCGATCGGGAGACTGTGAGTTCTAGTCTTGCCTCAGGTATCCAGGCCAGCTGGATGACTTTGGGCCAATCAACCAGGAGACTATGAGTTCTAGTCCCGCCTTAGCTATCAATGCCAGCTATCTGACTTTGGGCAAGCCAACCAGGAGACGGGGAATTCTAGTCCCGCCTTAGGCATGAAAACCCGTTGGATGATTTTGAGCCAACCAACCAGGAGACAGTGAGTTCTAGTCCCGCCTTAGGCGTGAAAACCCATTGGATGATTTTGAGCCAACCAACCAGGAGACAGTGAGTTCTAGTCCCGCCTTAGGCGTGAAAACCCGTTGGATGATTTTGAGCCAACCAACCAGGAGACAGTGAATTCTAGTCCCGCCTTAGGCATGAAAACCCATTGGATGATTTTGAGCCAACCAACCAGGAGACAGTGAGTTCTAGTCCCGCCTTAGGCGTGAAAACCCATTGGATGATTTTGAGCCAACCAACCAGGAGACAGTGAGTTCTAGTCCCGCCTTAGGCGTGAAAACCCGTTGGATGATTTTGAGCCAACCAACCAGGAGACAGTGAGTTCTAGTCCCGCCTTAGGCGTGAAAACCCATTGGATGATTTTGAGCCAACCAACCAGGAGACAGTGAGTTCTAGTCCCGCCTTAGGCGTGAAAACCCATTGGATGATTTTGAGCCAACCAACCAGGAGACAGTGAGTTCTAGTCCCGCCTTACGCATGAAAACCCGTTGGATGATTTTGGGTCAATCACTCCCTCTCAGCCCAACCCACCTCACAGGGTTGTTGTTGTGAGGAAAATAGGAGGAAGAACACATGTTGGATATGTTTACTGCTTTGAGTTATTTTAAGACATAAGAGCAAGATATAAATACATAAATAAAAATAAATAGATGAAGGAACAAAAGCATTCCTACAACTTGAAGAAGGTCCGTGTTGGCCCCCAGCCCTTCGTTCCTGAACCTGATGCTCCTGCTGAGACCCTCCGTGGGTTTGGACGGGGGGGGGGAGGGGGCAGCGGGTCCCTTTCTCGGACTCACCTTGGATTCCCCCCCTCTGCCCCCCTCCCTCCCTCCCTTCCCGTTGCAGCGGACGCAACTTTTGAACTGGGAGCTACGTGGATCCACGGCTCGAATGGAAACCCCGTCTATCATCTAGCAGAAGATAATGGCCTACTCGAAGAGACGACCGAGGATGAGCGGAGCATGGGTCGCATCAGCCTCTACTCCAGGAATGGGGTGGCCTATCACCTCACGAGCAGCGGGCAAAGGATCCCGAAAGACTTGGTTGAAGAATTCAGTGATTTATACAACGAGGTTGGTCGCTCCAGGCTCTGGAAGAGCCCCCGCTAGGCTCTCTGGCTGTGCCTTATGGTCGTTTCCCCTTCCTTCCTTCCTTCCTTCCTTCCTTCCTTCCTTCCTTCCTTCCTCTCTGTCTCTATCTTTTTCTTCTTTCTTTCTTTCTTTCTTTCTTTCTCTCTTTCTTTCTTCGTTTTTTCCCTTCCTTCCTCCTCTATTGTGTTTCTCCCTCCCTCCCTCCTTTTTTTTTGTTTTTCCCTTCTTTCCTTCCTTCCTCTATCTGTTTCTCTCTCCCTCCCTCCTTCTCTATCTCTGTGTTTCTCCCTCCCTGTCTCCTTTTCTTTCTTTCTTTCTTTCTTTCTTTCTTTCTTTCTTTCTTTCTTTCTTTCTTTCTTTCTCTCTCTCTCTCTCTCTCTCTCTCTTTCCCTTCCTTCCTTCTTCCTTCTCTATTGTGTTTCTCCCTCCCTCCCTTTCTTCCTTCCTCCTCCTCTATCTGTTTCTCTCTCCCTCCCTCCCTCCTTCTCTGTGTTTCTCCCTCCCTCCTTTTCTTTCTTTCCTCTTTCTTTCTTTCTTTCTTTCCTTCTTTCTTTCTTTCCTTCTTTCTTTCTTTCTTTCTTTCCTTCCTTCCTCCCTTCCTTCCTTTCTTTCTCTCCTTCCTTCCCTCCTCCTTCTCTATTGTGTTTCTCCTTCCCTCCCTTCCTTTCCCTTCCTTCCTCCTTCTCTATCTGTGTTTCTCCCTCCCTTTCTTCTTTCTCTCCCTCGTTCCCTCCCTCTCTCTCTCTCTCTCTCTCTCTCTCTCTCCCTCCCTCCCTCCCTCTCTCTCTCTCTCTCTCTCTCTCTCTCTCTTTTACTGCCATCTCATGGGAAAATAAACAGTTCAGATAGCCTGGTATATCGGAGAATCTGGCCAGGGTAATCTCTGGCTCCTGGTAAGAACGGTTGTTCACCATGGCTTGAATTGTAGAATCATTTCTTAAATTCCAGGTTTGGGGAAGGAACCGTTGAAAAACCACAGTTGCCCAGTAAGTAAGATTGCTGATCTTCCTGGTATCTCAACTTGCGAAGCAGAAGACTTAAAGAGACCCCTAATGTCCTTGAGTACATCACATGCGTGGCCTTTCCTCCATCTGAGATTCCTTGTCCGCACTCAGATTCCTGGCTTACTGAAGGCTGCGTTCATTAATATCCTCTTAGAGCATTCCTAGCCTTGTTTGAAAAGCTGGGAATTAATTAAAGGCATTAATTAAAGCTCTACGGTCCCCTTCTCAGGTCTTGTGATGCTAGCCCAGTTATTTCAGAGTGGGGTTTGAAAATCTGGGCTTTAGGGTTTGCTCCAGGCACGGAAGCCCCAAAGGAGTAAAACCCCCGATTATTCCTTTGATTTTGCTCGTCTTGCAAAAGTGTGATCTGCTTCCTCTCCGCGAGCGGCTTAGCAAGGCTCAAGCAACCTTGTGCTGAGCAGGAGATTAAATTCAGGTCTTGCAATAATCAAAATAGTGAGAGTGATTTTGCAGGGAGAGAACGTCAAGAACTCGGAGGCGGGCAGTCCTACAACTCTCCTTCCTTCCTTCCTTCCTTCCTTCCCTCCCTCCCTCCCTCCCTCCCTCCCTCCCTCCCTCCCTCCCTCCTTCCTTCCTTCCTTCCTTCCTCTCTGTCTCTTTCTCTTCTTTCTTTCTTTCTCTATCTTTCTTCCTTCCTTTTTTCCCTTCTTTCCTTCCTTCCTCCTTCTCTATCGTGTTTCTCCCTCCCTTACCTATTGTAAAATAGGTAAAAGCAATAGGTAAAAGTTGAGGAGGGTGCTTATCTTGTCCTGGGCTAAGGAAGAGTTGGGAGTCAACGCCCCCTTTTCTTTCTCTCTTTCTCTCTTCCCCCCTTGTATTTCACACCCCTTAATTTTCCTATTTTCTTTTCTGTTTTTGTATTGTATACAACAACTAGCTGATAACCGGGCGTTATTTATCCTAATCCTATATTAGATAGGAAAAGGAATGAATTGTATCTATAGTGTCATGTGACACCCCCCCTCCCCTCCACTCTTCCCCGACTCCCGCCCCCTGCACATATGCGCACGCCCCCCACCGCGTCCCATTTTGGGCCTAGTAGGTCTCCCTGCAGCCTCATGGGAGCAAAAATGAGACATGTGTGTAGCCAGTCCCCCTGCGGAGAGGGCTACACACACACACACACACACACACACACACACACACACACACACACACACACCCTGAGGGGTGTTAGGGGTGTCTTACTCCCATAGTATTTGTTTCCAGAGAGTAAGTCATGTGTGTACCAAGTTTGGTTGAAATTACTCCAGGCGTTCCAGAGTTATGCTGGGACACGCAGACATACAGCCATTTTTATATACATAGAAAAAAGAATAACGATTGAAAAAAAGAGAAGAATTTGGATCTCTCTTTAATGTCTCTTCCATCCACTACTTCTGGTTCTGCCCTCAGGCGCTCTGGAGAATAAGAGGAATGGAAGAGAAGTAAGAGTAGGAGAGAGGGTAGGAAAGGGAAGAAGAGGGGAGGAGTGGGGGAGAGGAAGGGGAAGTGGAGAAGGGAAAGGAGAGGAGGAGAAAAGAAGGGAGGGAAGGAGAAAAGGGGAAGGAAGAAGAAGGAGGGTTGTTATAAAATAAGATGGGTGTAAGAGATGGCAGAAAAGCAACCTCGATTATATTTTTAACTTTAGGAGGAGGAAAAAACTGTTACAAATATTAAAAGATAACGCATATTACTAATGAGAGTTATGAGGTTGTATGTTTGTGAAGGTATGTATGAGAAATAAAAATAAAACTTTTTTTTGAAAAAAAGGGAAAAAAGAAGATGACCCTTTCTTTGGATCAGCCCTCAAATCCCGGAAGATGCTCTCATATCACCCCCTCGTCCTTCTCTTCCCTAGTTCCCTCGATTGTTTGTCGTAAGGTTTGGCCTCCAGCCCCCTGATCGTATCGTTGCTCTCGCGTTAGATGGAGTCTTCTTGGGTTATGGAACCCCTGTTTTTTATGCGCCTTCTGTCTGTCTGTCTGTCTCGAAACAGGTCTATAACCTGACTCAGGAGTTTTTCCAGAATGGTAAACCAGTCAATGCCGACAGCAAGAATAGCGTGGGGATCTTCACGCGAGATGTCGTGCGTAAACGCATCGAGGCCGATCAAGACGACCCGGAGACGATCAAGAAGCTGAAGCTCGCCATGATCCAGCAATACCTGAAAGTAAGGAGGGGATGGGAGCCGGTAGAGTGTTGGGGCTTGAAGCACCAGGACGATGAGACGACAGCTCCCAGAATTCTCCCAATATTTTATGATTGGCAGCAGAAGTGGTATTCAGCCGGTTCGGACTGATTCGCCCAAACCAGTAGCGGAAATTGAGGATGGGCTCCATGCCGTCCTATTTAGGCACATTTTTGAGGTTGGGTGCATGCGCGGAAGACCGGGCGCGCGGGGCGCGAAGCATTGGTAACAAAATGTGAAACCCACCACTGATTGACAGCAGTTGTGCTGGAGAGGTCTACAGTTTTTGGTCCAAACTTAAGTTCTCACATCACTGAAAGCTGCCGCACATCAAGTTTTGACCTACCCATCCTATAGTGTAGTGAAAACGTGTGTGGTTGTGTGTGTGTGTGTGTGTGTGTGTGTGTGTGTATACGTGTGTGTGTTCCAGTATAACTCTGGAACGCCTTGAGCAATTTCAATCAAACTTGGTATACCGATGTCTTACTCTCTGGAAACAAATACGGTGGGGGGGTAAGACACCCCTAACACCCTTCAGGGTGCGTGTTCTGTTAAGATACAGCCTGTTGTGCCTTAAAATGGCTTCTACCGTACTGCCGTAAAATGGCTTCTATGTACAGCGCTGTGGAGTTGCCATAGTAATGGTTTCACAGTACTCCACAAGGGGGCTCCCTCTGGTAAGGGGAAAAATCCAACATTAGAAACTGCGGTGGCATTCATGGAAGGAGGGTTAGGATAAATAAATACCCAGGCACTGCCGTATTATCAGCTAGTAGTGAATGAATGCATGGTATCAGAAGTTGGGAGATGGTGAGGTCTGGTCTTTTTTTTTTCCAGCTGTGAAGCCAGCTGGGTGACTTTGGACCAGTTCCTCTTTCTCAGGAAGTCATAGGGTACAAATAATCAATCAGGAAACAATCAATATCCATATAAATCGTAAGGATACAATCAACAAAGTTACAGTCCTGCAGTCATAAGTGGGAGGAGATGGGAGATAGGAACGATGAGAAGATTAATAGTAATAGTAATGCAGCCTTAGTGAATGGTTTGACAGTGGTCAGGGAATTATTTGTTTAGCAGAGTGATGGCGTTCGGGGAAAAAACTGTCCTTGTGTCTAGTTGTCTTGGTGTGCAGTGTCCTATAGCGTCGTTTTGAGGGTAGGAGTTGAGACAATTTATGTCCAGGATGTGAGGGGTCTGTAAATATTTTTTGACTCGTGCATTGTACAGGTCCTCAATGGAAGGCAGGTTGGCAGTAATTGTTTTTTTCTGCAGTTCTAATTATCCATTGAAGTCTGTGTCTGTCTTGTTGGGTTGCAGAACCAAACCAGACAGTTAAAGTGGGAGAAGATGGGTGAGAGGAACGATGAGAAGACTAATACTAATGCAGCCTTAGTGAATAGTTTGACACTGGTGAGGGAATTATTTGTTGAGCAGAGTGATGGCGTTTGGGAAAAAAACTGTCCTAGTGTCTAGTTGTTGTTGTGCAGTGCTCTATAGTGTCGTTGTGAGGGTAGGAATTGGAACAATTTATGTCTAGGATGTGAGGGGTCTGTAGATATTTTCACGGGCCTTTTTTTGACTCCTGCAGTGGACAGGTCCTCAATGGAAGGCAGGTTGGTAGTAATTGGTTTTTCTGCAGTTCTAATTATCCTCTGAAGTCTCCGTCTGTCTTGTTGGGTTGCAGAACCAAACCAGACAGTTATAGAGGTGCAGATGACGACTCAATTGTTCCTAATGGGAATATCGTCTTCCGTTTTTCCTGGAGCAGGTGGAAAGTTGTGAGAGCAGCTCTCACAGCATGGATGAAGTCTCTCTCAGCGAATTTGGGGAGTGGACCGAGATCCCCGGAGCCCATCACATCATCCCTTGCGGCTTCATGAAGATTGTGGAGATCCTCTCCCGCGCCATCCCAGAGACGGTCATCCACCTGAACAAGCCGGTCAAATGCATCCACTGGAACCAGTCCATCAGCAAGGAGATCGAGCGAGTGGCCGACCACAACGAGGAGCACCTGGAGGAGAACGCGGGGTACAGCGTCCTAGTGGAGTGCGAAGACTGCGAGTTCATCTTGGCGGACCACGTGATTGTGACCGTCTCTTTGGGGGTCCTGAAGAAGCGCCACGAGGAGATGTTCTACCCGTCGTTGCCCGACGAGAAAGTGCTGGCCATTCAGAAGCTGGGCATCAGCACCACCGATAAGATCTTCCTGGAATTTGAGGCCCCCTTCTGGAGCCCCGAATGCAACAGCATTCAGTTCGTTTGGGAAGATGAAGCGGAAGCTGAGAGCCTCACCTATCCGGAGGAGCTGTGGTACAAGAAGATCTGCAGCTTTGATGTCCTCTACCCGCCAGAGCGTTACGGCCACGTCTTGAGTGGCTGGATCTGCGGCGAGGAGGCCCTCATCATGGAGAAGTACGACGACGAAACGGTCGCCGAGATCTGTACGGAGATGCTCCGCAAATTTACAGGTTAGTGGTCCTTCCTTTTGGGATCTAAAAGGTGGATCTAGAACAGTGGGTCTCAACCTTCCTAATGCCACGGTCCTTTAATACAGTTCCTCATGTTGTGGTGACCCCCAATCATAAAATTATTTTACGTTTTCTGTATTTTTTGCAAAAATATGTGTTTTCCGATGGTCTTAGGCGACCCCTGTGAATGGGTCATTCGACCCCCAAAGGGGTCCCGACCCACAAGTTGAGAACCATAATCTAGAAGGTGGGGGTGGAGAATGAAGCAATGATGGGTAGCGCACGCCCCAGTGGTGACTCTCCCTGAATTTCCATCACAGTGCGGAGCTGAGATCAGGCCTGGGGCCAAGGCTTAGGTGGTGCTTCCAAGGAGTCTCCTGCAGTGGTTCATCATTGTGGGAGGAGCCACATCCATTTATGGTGGGACCAAGATAAAGCAGGGGTAGGATTCAGCCGGTTCGTACCGGTTCGGGTGAACCGGATGCTAATTTTGCATCTGGTTCACCGAACTGGTTGTTGCAAGGATGGGCCACCCTGCCCAGCCCCACCCCTTCCAGGAGTCTCCACATAGCCCATTCATCATGCTAGGTAAGTACAAGGCCTGCGCTACCGGACGTTCTGGCAGTCTGGAAACGCGTCCGTTTCCGGCCTCCAGAGGGCGGAGTCCAGGAGAGGCTGTTTTTGACCTCCCGGAGGTCCGGAACCTAGAGAGGGTGAAAACGCCCCCCTGGGAGGAGGGTGAGTAGTCAACGCCCCCCCCCCCCCCCCCCGGGACAGTGAACCGGTTGCTAAAACATTTCAATCCCACCCCCGAGATAAAGGTAGGTGCTTCCAAAGAGTCCTATGCAGAACCTCATCATTATGGGAGGAGCAACATCCCATTTATGGTGGGACCAAGGCAGCGGTAGGTGCTTCCAAGACGTTCCGTTCAGAACTTTCATCATTGTTGAAGGAGTCGCATCCCATTTATGGATGGGATCAAGATAAAGGTAAGTACTTCCAAGGAGTCTCGTGCAGAACATTGGTAGGTTGCAGGTGGTACGCCCCGGTATGAGGTACCGGTGCCTGCCAGGAGCATCAGGTATTGTTCCGGCATGGTGCTCCAGAGGGCCCTCCCGCCCTCCTTACCTGTATTTGAGCTCTTCGGCACTTCCGCACATGCACATAGAGTGTACGTCACCTGTGCAACGCTCCGCTGAGCAGTTGGAGTGTCGCGGAGGCATCGCAGGAGGTAAGGACGTATGTGCGCGTGTGCTGCGCGTGTTCATGTGGTGGACGCTGGGTCCCGTTGCACCGTACCGGTTGCACCGGGATCCAGAACCCACCACTGGTGCAGAACCTAAATGTTGTGGGAGGAGTCACATCTCATTCATGGTGGGAGCAAGAGAAATGTAGATGCTTCTAAGGAGTCCAGGCAGAATTTCATTATTGTGGGAGGGGCCACATTTATGATGGTACCAAGGTCTAGCTAGATAGTTCCAAGGAGTCTCATGAAGAACGAAAACCTTGCGGGAGGACTCCCGTCTCATTTATGGTGGAACCAAGGCAGACGTAGGTGCTTCCAAGGAGTTCCATGCAGAACTTCCTCATTGTTGAAGGAGTCACGTCCTGCGGTGGAATCCTGCCGGTTTAACAACCGGTTCGGGGATTGCGCGCGGGCGCAGTTTTAAGAATACTTACCTTTTGCGATACTGCTGGGAAAGTAACACCGTTGAGACGCGGCAATCCACGTGGATCAGCAGAGAAGATATGGGTCAGTAGCGCAGTGGCTGGCTGGCGCACCCACCTGATCGTTGGAGGTACCGGTTCACCCAAATCGGTCCGAACTGGTAGAATCCCACCCCTGGTCGAATCCCATTTATGATGGGACCAAGGTAAAGGTGGGTGGGTCCGGATATAGCCTGTGGGCCTTGAGTTTGACACCGCTGGCCAGCATACTTCTTTTTTTCAAAATGTTATTTATTTTTTTCATTTTCATAACAAATAACCACATACATACTGTTACATAACCAATATTATATTATATTGTTAAATGTTTACATCAATTCGTCTTACCATCAACCCCCCAAAACAATTATTGGCTGTTCGGCTCCCCGTACACCGTATTTATACCCTATTCTTCTCCCTCTCTCTTGCTCTTCCCTACCTCCTTTTTTCCCTCTGTTATCCTTCTCTTCTCTACTTCCCCTTCCTCTCTCCTCCTCCACTCCTTCTTTCTCTTCTCCTCTTCCTCGCCCTCCCTCTTATCCCTCTCTTCTTCCCTTACCTCTCTCCTCTCCTTCGCACTCTTCATCTCATTTACTTGGTGTATTTCTCAGCAAGCTCTGTTTTATGTTGATGGTATTTATAATTCCTTTTCAATATACATATTTAATTCTAACATATATCCTCCACCTCCTTTTTTGAAAGAGAAAAAAAGTATACATATATAGTAATTATATTTTAAACCCCCCCCCCCCAAACCTATTTTTGCCCTGGATGTAGACCTAGTTATGATTCCCAGCCGAGGTGGCGCAGTGGTTAGAGTGCAGTACTGCAGGCCACTTCAGCTGACTGCTATCTGTAGTTCGGCGGTTCAAATCTCACCAGTTCAAGGTTGACTCAGCCTTCCATCCTTCCGAGGTGGGTGAAATGAGGACCCAGACTGTGGGGGCGATATGCTGATTCTCTAAAACCGCTTAGAGAGGGCTGAAAGCCCTATGAAGCGGTATATAAGTCTAACTGCTATTGCTATTGCTATTCTCATCAATATATTTATACAGTTATACATCATTACACACCCCAAATTTATAGTTCTGTTTTTACAATCTCAATAATTTTCCATTATAAGTATATTTCATGTTCCCCCTCCATTTTTCCCTATCTTAACTTAGCTGACCCTTAATTGTCTTTAAATAACAATCCTTACTGTTCAATGCTCATTAAATACGTCAAACCAAATTTCCCGAATGTACTGCTTGATGTCTCGTCCTTATCTCCTCCCCCAGTAATTTCTTAAACCTGGTTTGGGAATGCCAGCTAGCTTTCAAGTGATTTGCCAACATTACAGACAGTGCTTGTCTTTGCAGAATAGAAATATGAGGGAGTCACAGCCTACGCCTAAGTCAGGCTGTTGAGACGCACTTTCTGCTAATCTGTCTAATTTGCGTTTTCCGTTTGAAAACTGGTGGCAGCCGCTTTCCCCCAAGCAGAAAAACCAGTTTTAGGAGAATTGTTTTGGCTTGTTTATCCTGCATATTATTTTTTTTCCCTTTGACCTGGGCATGACCGTGAATAAATGGCTAGATAACTCTGCCACCGTCATCACAAGGCTTTTGTGATACTTTTTCATAATATTTACTTAACTGTTTTGGCACCAGATTCCTCTTGATGTTTAAGTACTCTGCTTTGACCCAGATCTCTACCACAAAAATGTCAGAGTTGCTAGAATAATCTTTTCTTTAAATAAATACAGATGGACCTTGACATACGACCCCCAATGGAGCCCAACATTTCTGTTGTAAAGCGAGGCGTTTGTTAAGTGAGTTTTTGCCCCCCTTTTACGCTCTTTCTTGCCACGGTTGTTAAGTGAATCACTGCAGTTGTGAAGTTAGGAACACGGTTGTTAAGTGAATCGGGCTCCCCTTTTGTCAGAAGGCCGCAAAAGGGGATCCCATGACCCCGGGACACTGCAACCGTCGTAAATGTGAGTCAGTTGCCAAGGGTCTGAATTTTGATCATGGGACCACGGGGCTGCCGCATCGGTCACATTTTTCAATGGCGTTGGAACTTCGAACAGTCACTAAACAAACTGTTGTAAAAAAAGAACTGCTTGTAGTGCCCCAGGTTAAACTTTGCCAGCAATCTGGTCTTCTGAATCCAACAATATCATGAAGTTAATGAAAAGAAGTACTAATGGTGACATCAGAGGTGGAATTCAGCCGGTTCTGACCGGTTCTGCCGTACTGGTAGTGGAAATTTTGAGTACCGTATTTTCCGGAGTATAAGACGCACCTTCCCCCCCACCCAAAAGAGAGGGAAAATTTGGGTGCGTCTTATACACTGAATGTAGCCCCACCCACCCACCGTCCCCCACCCTTCCGTCTCTGCCTCCCAGCAATTTACCTCCTTGCAGCAAACAGGGAAAATGGAGTTCGCGGGGGTTGCAATAGGCTATGGCAATCCCTGCAGCCTGAAACAGCTGATGATCAAGAGGCCCGCTTAAACTGAAAGTGAAACTTGCTGTTTCCTCCACGAGGCAAATTGCTGGGAGGCAGAAGCAGATTTTTTTTCTTGTGTTAATCAGGCTGTTTGCTGTTTGCTGCAAGGAGGCAAGTCAATAACTATAAAAGCCTATAGAATGTTCTGATTATTAGACTTATTTTTTATTATTGCTTTATTATTGTTCTAGGCAGCTTAACAAAGTGAAGAAGCTTTTTAAAATAAATGCTTGATCTGAAGAAGCCCAGGGCTATTGTAATCTTCTTTTAAACAGCAGAGAATAAGATATACTTCCAGAAAAGCCACATCAATTTTAACAGCATCTGTACAAGTATAGTCTGAAATGTAACAATACAGTGTATATTGTCTGTACTGTTTGCTGTTTGTTGCAAGGAGGCAAATTGCTGGGAGGCAGATTTTTCCCCCTTGTTTTCCTCCCCAAAAGCTAGGTGCGTCTTATACTTAGGAGTGTCTTATACTCCGAAAAATACGGTAGTTTGGAGAACCGGCAAATACCACCTCTGGCTGGCCCTGCCCTCCCGCCCTCACTGTTCCCTGTCCTATATTCCCTTGTTTTTTTACCTCAGCTGATTCACGCGCCTCAGTTGAGCTAAACAACAGCTCAGCTCACCAGCGCTGACACTGAGGGCAGTCGTTCAGCGCTGCGCACACAAAGCACTCTCTCATGGAACTGGTAGGAATAGATTTGGAATTCCACCGCTGGGTGACATGATAGCAGGATTCCAATATTTGAGTGGCTGCCCCAAAGAAGAGGAGGTCAAGCTATTCTCCAAAGCACTCGAAGGCAGGACAAGAAGCAACGGGTGGAAACTAATCAAGGAGAGAAGCAACCTAGAAATTTTTCTGACAGTGAAAACAATAAACCAGTGGAATGACTTGCCTCTAGAAGTTGTGGGTGCTCCTTTTATCTAGTGTAGGGTTTCCTGCTTGAAGTGGGGGTTGGACTAGAAGACCTCCAAGGTACCTTCCAACCCTATTATTCTATTTTCTCTGTTCTGTGCCCTTGGTCTTCCTTACACCTGCATTACTTGGCTAATACTGGATTCAGAATGGCCTTTATTAAAATAAGACCGGGTCTTATATTAATTCCCCCCCTCAAAAGATGCATTAGGGCTTATTTTCCAGTTAGGTCTTATTTTCGGGGGAAATACGGGACTAAATGCGTCCGTCTGGCTGACAATCTTAACTGGGGCTTATATTATGAGCATCCTGAGAAATCATGCTAGCGCTTAATTCCCAGGTAAAGGCTCCCCTCGCACATATGTGCCAATCGTTCCCAACTCTAGGGCGCGATGCTCATCTCTGTTTCAAAGCTGAAGAGCCAGCACTGTCCGAAGAAGTCTCTGTGGTCATGTGGCCGGCATGACTAAATGGCCAAGGCGCACGGAACGCTGTTACCTTCCCACCAAAGGTGGTTCCTATTTTTCTACTTGCATTTTTTACGTGCTTTCAAACTGCTAGGTTGGCAGAAGCTGGGACAATAACGGGAGCTCACTGCGGCGCTAGGGATTCGAACTGCTGAACTGCCGACCTTTCTGATCGACAAGCTCAGCATCTTAGCCACTGAGACACTGCGTCCTTATTTCTGGATAGTTCTTACTTTTAATTTCCGGTTAGGTCTTATTTTGGGGGAAATACGGTAATAGTAGAGATTCATTCAAGGTGGAGCGAATATCTTCCTGCTGGAAAATCAAGGCCAAGAAAAATCTTACATTTAGGGTTCAAAATTGAGGTTTTTTATTTTTTTAACAGCTAACCCACAATCTCCATTTCCGCTTTAGGGAATCCAGACATTCCGAAACCTCGGCGGATCCTTCGATCCTCTTGGGGTAGCAACCCTTATTTCCGTGGCTCTTACTCCTACACACAAGTTGGGTCGAGCGGAGCAGATGTGGAGAAACTTGCGAAACCCTTGCCTTACACAGAGAGTTCCAAAACAGTGGTAGGTATTAGCACCGCTAGTGCTGATGGTGTTACCTAGTTGGGTCATGAAACATCTGCAAGAAAACAACCAAGCTCTGAGAGAACCAAACACCCCCCAGTCTTTTTCCTCCTCCTCCTCCCTCCTCCTCCTCCTCCTCCACCTCCTCCTCCTCCTCCTCCTCCTCCTCCTCCTCCTCCTCCTCCTCCTCCTCCTCCTCCTCCTCCTCCCAGCAAACCCCACTCCCTTATAGCACTGATGACATTGCCTAGTTGGATAATAATATGTCTGGAAGAAAACAACTAAGCTCAGAGAGCACCAGGGACCCCACAGTCGTCCTCCTCTTCATCCTCCTTCTCTTAGAATGTTATTTATTAAATTTGATGCTGCTCATTTCAGTATCCAAAGTGATTTTGGGCATCTTACAAGGCCATAAAAGCATAAATGGAGGGGGGGAAGCTGACGTTACGATGATACGACGTGCGATCTTGGAGCTCCAAGATCGCCGTCGATATCTCTGCTGCTGGACGGTCCCTTTGGACCTAAACAGTCCCGTAGAGACAGTGATAGAGAAGGGCACATTCTGCTGATCCCAGGGACAGCACAAGGTCCCTGGTAGATCCAGGAGAAGCCCTTTTTCCAGCCACAGAGAAGCAGCCATTGAAGCTGCTGAAAATTGGGACAGCTCCAGAATGGAAGAAAAGCAGGAGAGAAAGTGTGTCGAATTGGTGAGATAAATTTTATTATTAGAGAACACCCAAAAAGATCAAAAGTAAACTTAAAATTGAAGATAGAAGAGGTTAAGCAGCGAGATTAAGCCTGAGTCAAACTTAGTGTGTTATCTTTCTTTAACTTTTTTTTAATGGATGGAACTTTTACCAATGCCTTTTACTTTTTAAACTGAACTGGTTTTTATTTTCTTCTATTTTTCTTTTTTTAGTACTTATTGATTAAGACTTTCTCACTTTTTTTCTTTTCAACGCTCTATTGAATTTTTTTTATCTAAGAATTTTTCTCCTTAAGTTTGGAATATAAAGAGGGGAGTAAAAGCAGAGGAACAGAAGTAACACTGCCACTTAGAGGCTTGGAGGCTTGGAAACATTGTTTTTCTTGTTTTCTTTGAACATTTGATCTACATTTCAAGGTTTCTGAGCTTGTTTATTGAAAATGATAGTGGGAAGAGCATGGACTGTATATACAGGTGCTCCTCTGGGGTACTATCAGTAGCTGGATTGGAGTGGAAAGAAAGCCTTGACTTGAAAGAATACAGTGAACTTGTTTGGAATTTAAAAAAAAAGCTTTGGATGATATAGTGGCAGTGTTTACTATCTGGAGGAATGGCGCAACATGAAAAAGAAAAGGCAATAACATTACAAATGATTATGCAAGAAATTCAAAAAATACAAGTATGAACAGAGAGCATTGAAAAGAATGGAAAATATTGAACAAAGAACAGAAAAAATAGATGAAAAAATTGAGAATATTTACCAAATGATGATGAAATTTGAGGATAGAGTTTTTGAAGAAAAAGCTGAACAAAGAGGCAAGAAAATTGGTGATATTGACAGCAGATTGAGTGTGGTTGGAAAAGACAGGAATGGAATATTGAAATGGGAGATTGACAGATTGGAATTTTACCTCAGACTCCAAAACATAGAAGACGAAAAGGGGAAAAAATTGGCAAAAGTAATGAGAGAAATTTTGGCAGAAGCATCGGTGATAACCAGAGGGAAGTTGATGGAAGGAACAGATGGAGGGTTTCGAGTCTTTATAAGATATGCAATGAAAAACAAGTTGCCAAGAAAAGTCCATATAAGATCTACCAAGAAAGCAATTAGAACACAAATACTACAAATGGCAAGAGATAAAATTGCACTACTATTGGAAGGATACAGGATGATGTAATGAAATGCTATAACAAAAACTAATTTAAATTTAGTTAAATTTAGAATTTTACACATGAAATGAAGTAATAATAGTTATAGTCAAATAAATGATTAACAATTATAATAATGCATATATATATATATATATATATATATATATATATATATATATATATATATATATATATATATTAGATTGATAATATGAAATTTTATATAAATTGTAAGTGAAGACTATGTAGAGGATGCTCAAAAGTTTTGTAACCAAAGATAAACAATTTTATATAGAATATAATATAAAGACGTAATATTACTGGATGGTTTTAGGATGATGAAATGAAATGCCAGGAGGAAGTTATTCATAAAATAATGGAATGTGCTGAAATGAGTAAATTGACATTTGAAATTAGAGAACAAGAAGATAAACAATTTTATAAGACATGGGGTTTATTTTATCAATGGTTAGATAAAAAAACATGGAAATGAAAGATACTAGCGAATGTTATCAATACAAGAATAATAGAATGATACTGAATATAACATAAAGATATATTATTATTGGATAGATTGAAGATGATGTAATGAATGGTTATAATATAAATGAACCCAATATTTAGTATATCTCATTTAAAATGAAGAAATAATAATGATAGTGAAACAAATGAGGTATAATGATAATAATGTATAAACAGACTCGATTTGATATTATGTGATTCATATAAATTGCAGGTGATGAGTATGGAAATGATGCACAAAAACCTTGTAACTAATCGACACACTATATGTAATGGAAGATGGTTTTATGGTTTATGCCTTGTTTGTCTGTCTAAAAATAAAAATATAAATTAAAAAAAGCATAAATGTGAAAGTATTAACAAAATTAACAATATATCAGAAAATACACATAATACCATCATTTTTACTTATGTATTTATTTATATCCTGCCTGTATTACTTTTTACATAATTAATTCAAGGCAGCAAACATACCTAATACTCCCTCCACCCGCTATTTTCCCCACTACAACAACCCTGCGAGGTAGGTGGGGCTGAGAGAAAGTGAGTAGCCCTTAAGTCACCCAGCCGGCTTTCATGCCTAAGGCGGGACTAGAACTCACAGCCTCCTGGTGATTGGCCCAAAGTCACCCAGCTGGCTTTCATGCCTAAGGCGGGACTAGAACTCACAGCCTCCTGGTGATTGGCCCAAAGTCACCCAGCTGGCTTTCATGCCTAAGGCGGGACTAGAAATCACAGCCTTCTGGTGATTGGCCCAAAGTCACCCAGCTGGCTTTCATGCCTAAGGAAGGACTCGAACTCACAGCCTCCTGGTTTCTAGCCTGTTTTTTTCACCACTAAATCTGCCTGGATCGTCTGACATCTCTTCTCACTGTGGAGGAATCTAGAACAAAGGAATATTTTCTGAAGTTATTCCCAGCGTCCTCTTGGTTCTTGAAAAGTAACGGGGAAAAAATTTGTTTTGCAATGTGAAGTAATGTGATAGAATACAGGTAGTCCTCGACTTACGACCACAACGGACTCTGAAATTTCTGTTGCTAAGCGAGACATCGGTTAAGGGAGTCCGGCCCCATTTTACGACTTTCCTCGCCGCAGTTGTCAAGCGAGCCACCGCAGCCGTTAAGTGAGCCACACGGTTGTTAAGTGAATCTGGCTTCCTCGCTGGTCAGAAAGTCGCAAAAGGGGCGTGACTCTGGGGCACTCCGACCGTCATAAATACGAGTCAGTTGCCAAACCTCTGAATTTTGATCACGTGATCGCGGGGAAAGGCTGTGACGGTCGTAAAGTGTGAAAAACGGTCCTTAATTTGCTTTTTTCAGTGCCGTTGTAAGTTCGAACAAACTGTTGTAAGTCGAGAACTACCCAATAGCGTTATTGTTTTGTGAAACATTTCTTAAGATGCTTCTCTCCTCTCTTTCTTTCTTTCTTTCTTTCTTTCTGGATGAATCTCCAGCCTAAGCAGGTGATGTTTTCGGGCGAGGCAACGCACAGGAAGTACTACTCCACTACCCATGGTGCTTTGCTGTCGGGTCAGAGAGAGGCGGCTCATCTGACCGAAATGTACCAAGACCTTCTGTCCTGCAAGACTTGAGATGCCGGGACCCACAGAAGACCTTTTAAACTTTTCATTCCTTTTCCTGTTGTGCAACTAAACCAAACTTTCCTTTTTCTTTCCTTACTTCCTTCCTTCCTTCTTTTTTTTTTTAAAAAAAAAACGCTGATCCTAAGAACATTTTTATCTTTTTATATGACACCAAAATAAATAAGTCTTTGCTATTTTAACCCCTAGTTGGTGGACCGTAGTTAGTTTTCACGTACTGTATTGTTAGCAGGAAAGGGGGCTCCTACTGCTCGGATGGAGGCGGAGTCTTCCTCGCGTCCGGCCTTTTCCGACTGTCCTTCTGGGAGAGATTTCTCTCCGTCTCCTTTCTTTCTTTTTCTTTCTTTCTCTCTCTCCCGGTATTGTAAGTGCCTTCTATAGTTCAATAAATGTTGCAATGGTCACTCTTTTCTGGTATGTGGGCACCATTCATTGCGAGAAGCATCAGGACAGCTCCTCCTCCTCCTCTATTTTCTACTTCCTCTCCTCCTCCTCTTCCTCCATCCCTCCTTCTCCTTCCCCTCCTGCTCCATTTCCTATTTCCCCTTCCTCCTTTTCCATCACTTATCCTCCTCTTCTTCCTACTGCTCCATTTTCTATTTCCTTTTCCTCCTCTTCCACTCCTTTTCCTCCTCCACTTCCTCCTCCCTCCTCCTGCTCCGTTTTCTACTTCCTCTTCTTCCTCCTACATCCCTTTCCCTCCTCCGGCTCCATTTTCTAGTTCCTCCCTCCTCTTCCTCTTCCTCCTCTTCCTCCTCCTCTATTTTCTACTTCCTCTCCTCTTCCTCCATCCCTCCTTCTCCTTCCCCTCCTGCTCCATTTCCTATTTCCCCTTCCTCCTCTTCCATCACTCCTTCTCCTCTTCCTCCTCTCTCTCTCCTCCTCCTCTCCTTCCTACTGCTCCATTTTCTATTTCCCTTTCCTCCTCTTCCGCTCCTCCTCCTCCACTTCCTCCTCCCCTCCTCCTGCTCCATTTTCTAGTTCCCCCTTCTCTTCCTCTTCCTCCTCTTCTTCCTCCTCCTCCTCTATTTTCTACTTCCTCTCCTCTTCCTCCATCCCTCCTTCTCCTTCCCCTCCTGCTCCATTTCCTATTTCCCCTTCCTCCTCTTCCATCACTCCTTCTCCTCTTCCTCCTCTCTCTCCTCCTCCTCTCCTTCCTACTGCTCCATTTTCTACTTCCACTTCCTCCTCCATCCCTTTCCCTCCTCCTGCCCCATTTTCTAGTTCCCCCTCCTCCTCCTTCTCTTCCTCCTTCTCTTCTTCCTCCCCCTCCTCTATTTTCTACATCCTCTTCTACTCCTACTCCTCCATCCCTCCTTCTTCTTCCCCTCCTCCATTTCCTCCATTTTCTACCTCCCCTTCTTCCTTTTCCATCACTCCTTCTCCTCTTCATCCTCCTCCTCTCCCCCCTTCTGCTCCATTTTCTAGTTTCCCCTTTTCCTCCACTTCTTCCTCCTCCCCTTCTTCCTCCTCCTCTATTTTCTACTTCCTCTCCTCCTCCTTCCCTCCTGCTCCATTTTCTAACCCCCTTTCCTCCTTTTCCATCACTCCTTCTCTTCATCCTCCTCCTCTTCCTCCCCCTGCTCCATTTTCTATTTTTCCCTCCTCTCTTCCTCCTCTTCCTCCTCCTCCTCCTTCCTCAATATTATGTGGCTGGTTGGTGGATCCACCTTGAGGGCCTTGTTTGATCCCATCCAGAGTGATTTGCAAATATGACTCCACCTGTTTCTTGAACTCAAGCCAATCACACTTGAACAAATTAGAGAGCACAAGCATCGTTTCTAATCCCAATTAGTTCAGCACAAATGTGTCCATTTAACAATGCGCACACAAACACACACACACACACGTGTTAGAAGGGAGTGGGGCTTGCTGTCTCCACTTCTTTCTATCACAGATGATGTTATCTAGCTGGGAAATGAAATGTCGGCAAGAAAACACATCCTTACGTGCATTCAGAGGGTAGTTCAGATAGAAACAACAGAGATATTAATATATATTAATGGCTTTCATGCCTAAGGTGGGACTAGAACTCACCGTCTCCTGGTGATTGGCCCAAAATCACCCAGCTGGCTTTCATGCCTAAGGTGGGACTAGAACTCACCGTCTCCTGGTGATTGGCTCAAAGTCACCCAGCTGGCTTTCATGCCCAAAGTGGGACTAGAACTCACCGTCTCCTGGTGATTGGCTCAAAGTCACCCAGCTGGCTTTCATGCCTAAAGTGGAACTAGAACTCACCTCCTCCTGGTGATTGGCCCAAAGTCACCCAGTTGGTTTTCATGCCTAAGGCAGGGCTAGAAATCACAAAGAAACTACACAGGTTTGTTACTTTGGTAGTTTAGCACTTGTTTTTCTAGAATTCTCTGTCATTTCCTCGGCGGATGAGGATATCCAGGAAGGGTGGTATGTTGTTGTTTTCTTCTTCCTTTGTGGATTTTATTCCTTTGAAGATGTTGTTGGTTTTGTCATGTGTCTTCCTTAGTTGTTCCTTTTTTTGGTATCATGGCAAAGGTATTGTCTACATCAGAAGTGGGGAAACAATGGCCCTTTTAATTACTTGTGGACTTCAACTCCCAGAATTCCTGAGGCAGCGTGGAAAACAATGGCCCTTTTATGCCCTGTGGACTTCAACTCCCAGAATTCCCAAGGCAGCATGAGGGAACAATGGCCCTTTTATGTTCTGTGGACTTCAACTCCCAGAATTCCTGAGGCAGCATGAGGAAACAATGGCCCTTTTATGCCCTGTGGACTTCAGCTCCCAGAATTCCTGAGGCAGCATGAGGGAACAATGGCCCTTTTATGCCCTGTGGACTTCAACTCCCAGAATTCCCGAGGCAGCATGAGGGAACAATGGCCCTTTTATGTTCTGTGGACTTCAACTCCCAGAATTCCCGAGGCAGCATGAGGGAACAATGGCCCTTTTATGCCCTGTGGACTTCAACTCCCAGAATTCCCGCGGCAGCATGAGGGAACAATGACCCTTTTATGACTTGTGGACTTCAACTCCCAGAATTCCTGAGGCAGCATGAGGGAACAATGGCCCTTTTATGCCCTGTGGACTTCAACTCCCAGAATTCCTGAGGCAGCATGAGGGAACAATGGCCCTTTTATGCCCTGTGGACTTCAACTCCCAGAATTCCCGAGGCAGCATGGAAAACAATGGCCCTTTTATGTTCTGTGGACTTCAACTCCCAGAATTCCCGAGGCAGCATGAGGGAACAATGGCCCTTTTATGACTTGTGGACTTCAACTCCCAGAATTCCTGAGGCAACATGGAAAACAATGGCCCTTTTATGACTTGTGGACTTCAACTCCCAGAATTCCTGAGGCGGCATGGCTACCTGAGGAATTCTGGGAGTTGAAGTCCACAAGTCATAAAAGGGCCATAAAATCCTCGCCCCTAGTCTACATGTATAACAAATCCATGCTTTGCGTCATCTGTATGGGAGTGCTACGGTTTGTCGGCACAGCATTACTGCCCGGTTTCTGCTGTGAGTTGAGTGCTGAGTTTGGTGGCCACACAATATAATTGCAAGCCTCAAAACACTTGGAGAAGGTGCGGGGGGGGGGGGGGATAGAATTTAGCTTGCACCCCTTAATTTGGGCACCAACCTGCTTCACTTACTAATACCCTAGTTCAGTGTTTTTCAACCTTGGCAACTTGAAGATGTCCGGACTTCAACTCCCAGAATTCCCCAGCCAGCGAATGCTGGCTGGGGAATTCTGGGAGTTGAAGTCCGGACATCTTCAAGTTGCCAAGGTTGAAAAACACTGCCCTAGTTTATTGTCTCTTTCCCAGAGATAATATTATCTGGTTGGTAGGTTCACTAAGGGTCAAGCTGCCCTTCGGAGTATGGATTTCTCCCTCTGCCCTAAATTTAGCAATTGTTTACAGCCGGATCATTTAAAAGGACTCCCGTCTGAAATAAATCCGGGATGGGAGAAATGCCATCCTATTTTCCCCTCTTCACTCAGCTGGCATGGAAAGCAGAGCTGGGGGGTAGCATCCAGCCTCGTATATCCAGGAGGCTAAGCCCAGATCAGGCCTGGGTTTGGTTTGGATGGGGCACCACCTGGAAAGTAGGACTAGAGCTCACCATCTCCTGGGGATTGGCCCCAAATCACCCAGTTTGTCGTTCATGTCTAAGGTAGGACTAGAACTCACCGTCTCCTGGTGACTGGCCCAAAGTCACCAGCCGGGTTTCGTGCTTAAGGCAGGACTAGAACTCCCAGACTCCTAGTGATTAGCCCCAAATCACCCAACCGGCTTTCATGCCTAAGCAGGACTAGAACTCCCAGACTCCTAGTGATTGGCCCAAAGTCACCCAGCTGGGTTTCATGCCTAAGTAGGACTAGAACTCACAATCTCCTGATGATTGGCCCAAAGTCACTCAGCTGGGTTTCATGTCTAAGCAGGACTACAACTCACAATCTCCTGGTGATTGGCCCAAAGTCACCCAGCTGGCTTTCATATGTTAGGCGGGACTAGAACTCACAATCTCCTGGTGATTGACCCAAAGTCACCCAGCTGGCTTTCGTGCCTAAGGTGGGACTAGAACTCACAATCTCCTGGTGATTGGCTCAAGGTCACCCAGCTGGCTTTCATATGTTAGGCGGGACTAGAACTCACAATCTCCTGGTGATTGACCCAAAGTCACCCAGCTGGCTTTCGTGCCTAAGGTGGGACTAGAACTCACCTAGTAATTTGCCGAAAGTCACCTAGTTGGCATTCCTGCCTAAAGCAGGACTAGAACTCACTGTCCCTCCTGGGGATTGGTCCAGAAATCACCCAACCAGCTTTCCTGCCTAAAGCAGGACTAGAACTCACTGTCTCTAGCTTGATGCCTTCACCACTAAACCGAATTGCTCCTCGTGACTTGGTCACGATATGTTGTTCTGCCTGTTACGTCTCGTTTTACATCTGGATATCTTGCCGATCATAGTCATCGCGTTGAGTTTAAATAAATCCTGACCAAAATTCATGTCAAGTGGGACAAACTTTCTAAATCTGAATTATAAACATTTCTGGGGGGAAAAAAAACGACAACAGCTGAGACACGTCATAGGGGAAGGGCTCCATCCCATTAATAGTTTTCACAATTCTTTTTTAAAAAAAAATCTCAGCAAGGGCTACAGGCGTGGTGGTATTCAGCCAGTTTGGATCGGTTTCGGTGAACCCCTAATGGCTACCTGCGGGTGGGCCTGCCTAGCCGCCCTGGCGCTATGCCGTCCTATTTAGCCGCGTTTTCTAAGCCAGTGTTTTTCAACCTTGGCGACTTTAAGTCCTGTGGACTTCAACTCCCAGAATTCCCCAGCCAGCATAGCTGGCTGGGGAATTCTGGGAGTTGAAGTCCACAGGACTTAAAGTCGCCAAGGTTGAAAAACACTGTAATCTAAGCTGCGTGCATCCATGCATGAAAGCCGTAGGCGCGAGCAAAGCACATGCGCCGGAGGCTGCTGCTCGCTTGCGTGCCCATTTTCAGTGTGCGGCGAACGGGTGGTAAAATTATGTGAAACCCACCTCTGGCTGCAGGTAGCTTTACGGGCAATACTTGATGGCCTGTCTTCACCGTTATTGCCTGGGAATGTCGTGGCCCTTTTTGGCCCTGCTTTTACAGCCAAACCTCTGCCTTTTCTGCATTTGATCTCTCTGCAGCTGGATTTCCATGTGGTTGGGAATGATGGGAGTTGTGATCTGAGGCCCCTGGAGCAATGTGCCATTGCTTCAAGGACAAACCTTTGCAATATTTGAGAAATAGCAATAGCAATAGCAGTTAGACTTATATACCGCTTCATAGGGCTTTCAGCCCTCTCTAAGCGGTTTACAGAGTCAGCATATCCACCCCCAACAACAATCCGGGTCCTCATTTCACCCACCTCGGAAGGATGGAAGGCTGAGTCAACCTTGAGCCGGTGAGATTTGAACAGCCGAACTGCAGAACTGCAGCCAGCTGAAGTAGCCGGCAGTGCTGCATTTAACTACTGTGCCACTGCGAACATTAATGAATGTTCAACCTTGCACTAATAATACGTTGGTTATATTTTAAAACGGTTTAATTCTCTGCTTTGAAAGTCTCCCTTTCCAAATAGAATTTATTTATTTAAAAATGGTTAACTGCTGCCCTCTGGTGGTCACACCTATAAGAGAAAAATTAAAATATGCTCACATCTGGATGATTCTTTTTTTTAAAAAAGTCAATTCTAGGGCTATTCGACCTGAGCTGCAAATACAGATAGTCCTCGACTTATGACTATAACTCAGCCCAAAATTTATATTGTTAAGTGAGACCATCACTAAGCGAGTTTTTTCCCCATTGTATGACACTTTTGCCCTAATTGTTAAGTGCATCACTGCAGTTCTTAAAGTGAGTAATGCGGTTGTTAAGTGAATCTCTATTCCCCATTGACTCTGCTTGTTGGAAGCTTGCAAAAGGGGATCACCTGATTCTGGGACACGAGCACCGTCGTAAGCATGAGTCAGCAGCCAAGTGTCTGAATTCTGAGCACTTGACCACGGGGATACTGCAACGTTCGTAAGTGTGAAAGAAACATAAGTCACTTTTTCCTGTGCTGTTGTGTCTAAAACTAAATAAACTTTGGTAAATCCAGGACTGCCTGTAAAGAGAATAGAGAAATGGAAAAACTTTTCACTTTTAACCTTGCGCCCTCTAGTGGCCTTGTGGATGTTTGCAGCCAGATCTGGTTCGATCAAATTATTGATCATTAAGTTGGGGTTAAAATTTAATGGCCATTTGGAGAGGTTTTCTCCAGAAAGGATTACAAAAATTATGTTCAAAAGACTGTGGATGTGCAATTGGCTGGAACCTTAACCTTGCAACACCCATGATCGGAATATGAATTTAATCCCCTTTAACTCTCAATTAGTGCCAGAGGAAATGATATGATGTCCAAAATCACCAGCTAGGGGGGTAACAGAAAAAGACTGTCCAAAGAAATGATAATAAATAAAATCTACTTTGGGTGATTTTTTAAAAAAAATCTCATAAAACCTAAAACGAGATGTAAAACAGCCATCGAGTTGGGCTTACAGAATATCCCAGACTGGAGCAGAAGGGACTTGGGTTTGCGGTATTATGAAAAGCGTGACTTTGATCCAATCACTAGGAGAGAGTGAATTCTAGTCCCACCTCGGCACGAGAGCCATCTGGGTGGCCCAATCACCATAAATTTTGGACTCAGTTGTGGTTGTTAAGTCGAGAGACTAACCTGTATTGTATGCTGATTTTCCTCAATATTGTCCCAAAGGTGCTTTTTTCAGGAGGCAACTGGACTTTCTTGTTTTTTTCTTTTGAAAGACGTTTCGCTTCTCATCCAAGAAGCTTCTTCAGCTTCTGGCAGAATAGTGGGGAAAGGAAGGATTGATGCTCCTTGCAGACAGCTGGTCATTTGCATCCTTTTTAGAAGCTCATTGAAGCCCTTGGAGGTTTATCTCTGTCCTCAGGGTCAGCTGAGTGCTGCAAATGGTTCCTGTAGTCTGCAATTCTTTCCTCTGGAAATCCGTTCCTACTCCCACACCCATTCCAAGGGTCTTCATCCCAAATTCTACAGCTAAAATCCGGTAGAGATTCTCCATCATCCAGGTCGTGGTTATCCCAAGGGTGCTTTTATTCAGGAGGCAACTGGACTTTCTTGTTTTTTCTTTTCTTTTGAAGACATTTCACTTCTCATCCAAGAAGCTTCTTCGGGTCTGACAGGATAGCGGAGAACGGAAGTGAAAAGTCCTCAAAAGAAACACAGATCAACCTCCCATGTGGCCTCAACGACCCTCCAAAAGGATGCAAATGACCAGCGTGTCTGCAAGGAGTATAAATCCTTCTATTCCCCACCATCCAGTCAGAAGCTGAAGAAGCTTCTTGGATGAGAAGCAAAACGCCTTCCAAGAAAAACCAGAAAGCCCAGTTGCCTCTTGAAAAAAAAAAGCAACTTTGGATGATGGAGAATCTACACCAGTGGTGGGATTCAGCCGGTTCGCACCGATTCGGGAGAACCGGTTGGTAACTTTCTAAGCAGTTCGGAGAACCGGTTGTTGGAAGAAATCTCCTTTTGTTTTTTCTCACTTTACAGGGCTAATCCTGTAAGGAAGGCAGGAAGGAAACATTCTGGTGTTGTTTCCAGCCTAATCTTTATTTCCCTGCTTTCAGAAACTGCCTCTCCGTTTAACCTTTATTACGTTGTAACAGCTAAGGCGAAGCGCCCATCGATGTGAGTGACATTGAGTTGGCCACACCCATGCAGTCACATGACCACCGAGCCCCACCTACTGAGCTAGTCACTCGGCAGAGAACCGGTTGCTAAATTATTTGAATCCCATCACTGATCTACAAAGACTTTTCCCTTAATATTCTATTTCCCAAAGAGAAATAACACATTTTTTTTTAAATCATCTGCTACGGGTCTTAAGTGTGAGAACCAACAAAGGGGAAAAAGCCACACCGTGTCAGAAACGATGCCCCGAAGGAAAAATTGTGCATGTATTTGGTACAAAGAAACAGAAGAGATAATGTACATTTTGTTTGGAAAAGTCGAGGGGGAAATCCATCCATCGTATTTCCCCGCCCCTCCGCGAATAAATACACTTGCAGATTTTACAGAGGACGGGAGCCAAAGAAACGGGATGTAGAATAGCCAAAGTTCTTGTTTTTTTTGTTGTTCAATGAAATGCACACCCAGGTACAGAGTTTTTGTAAACAATAGAAAGGTTAGAAAACATCCGTCCGACGTCTTCGCCCTTCCGTTGGGTCCGCCGTGGGGAATTTCAGTCCGATGTACGAAGTTCAAACAAGCCGAACATTTTAGAACGATACATATTATACTTCTGGAAATCAAGCGTCCGGTTTCCCCCCCACCCCTCGATTACCGCGTCTCTTCTCTCCGCCGCCTCACTTCTGCATTCTTGGACTTGAAAAATAAACCTCTACGGATAATCCTCAACTTACGACAGTTCTTTCAGAGTGACAACGGTCGTTTTTCAAGTCTTGGCGACTTCTAAGATAGCCGGAGTTCAACTCCCAGAATTTCCCTGTCCGCCCATTTTTAAAGTGACCAAAATTGGGGAAAAAACCCAAAACTGATTTAGAAGATGGCAAAAGAGGATTTTTCTGAAAGGGCCGCGTAAAATTCGACAAAATTAGAAATAATTCTTTTGTGCCACTACACAGGTAGTCCTTGTCTTGCAAACAGTTCGTTTAGCGACCGTTCCAAGTTACGACGGCACCGAAAAATGTGAGTTTTGACCATTTTTCAAACTTATGACCTCTGTAGCTTCCCTGTGATCAAAATTCAGATGCTCGGCAACTGACTCATACTTATGACGGTTGCAGTGCCCCGGGGTCACGTAATCCCCTTTTGCAACTTACTGACAAGCAAAAATATCAGATTCACTTAACGACGGTGTCGTTAACTGAACAACTGCAGTGATTCACTTAACAACTGTGGTATGAATGTTCGTAAAATGAATCAAAATTCACTTTAAAAAACGTTTCACTTAGCGATGGATTTTTTTGGGGGCTCAGTTGTGACCACAAGTCAAGGACTACCTGTATTATTGTCCCTTTTTTCAAGGCTGTTAGGCAGTGAGGATGTAGCCAAGTTAGGCCACTTATTTCGAGCCTCACGCTGGGCCTGAAAGATATGCAATTTATTCTGAGTTGTTGAATTCTGAATCATGAATTTTGCCCGGAATGGTTGAGGGTCCCCTGCTTGAGCAATGGGTTGGACTAGAAGACCTCCAAGATCCCTTCCGATTTTGTTTTTCTGGGTTTATTTTTATTCCGTGGGAGAGTTAAGCATCCTGGTACTAAATCACTTGGCAAAATACAATGTCCATGGACTTGAGTGAATTCCCTTCCTAGTGCAAGTGGAATATTTTAGGGACAATTATTTCAGGCTAACTTGGAGCTGACAGTCCCAGGACATGCAGTACTTGAAATAAAACAGAAATAACAACTTCAGAAAGTTTTTAAGTTGGCTTCCTCCAACTATGACTGTGCTGCAGATTCTGGCTTACAGTTTGGTCTTTTTTCCACCCCCATCAACTTAATGCCTTGGATGAAGTCAGTTGTGACCTGTGAAGTCACAACAAAGAGGTTGTGTATTTTGTGATTGGTTTTTGTTCCCCTAATGATGCGATTTTTCAACCTTGAAGATGTGAGGACTTCAACTCCCAGAATTCCTCAGTCAGCATGCTTGCTGAGGACTTCTGGGAGTTGAAGTCCAGACATTTTAGCATACTAGCCAAATACTGTCCTAATGGGTAAGGAAAGGACTTCGACTCCCAGAATTCCCTAGCTAGCATGCTGGCTGAGGACTTCTGGGAGTTGAAGTCCAAACATTTTACCATGGCCAAATACTGTCCTAATGGGTAAGGAAAGGACTTCAACTCCCAGAATTCCCTAGCTAGCATGCTGGCTGAGGACTTCTGGGAGTTGAAGTCCAGACATTTTAGCATGGCCAAATACTGTCCTAATGGGTAAGGAAAGGACTTCGACTCCCAGAATTCCCTAGCTAGCATGCTGGCTGAGGACTTCTGGGAGTTGAAGTCCAAACATTTTACCATGGCCAAATACTGTCCTAATGGGTAAGGAAAGGACTTCAACTCCCAGAATTCCCTAGCTAGCATGCTGGCTGAGGACTTCTGGGAGTTGAAGTCCAGACATTTTAGCATGGCCAAATACTGTCCTAATGGGTAAGGAAAGGACTTCAACTCCCAGAATTCCCTAGCTAGCATGCTGGCTGAGGACTTCTGGGAGTTGAAGTCCAGACATTTTAGCATACTAGCCAAATACTGTCCTAATGTGTAAGGAAAGGACTTCAACTCCCAGAATTCCCCAGCCAGCATGTTGACTCGAGGAATTCTGGGAGTTGAAGTCCAGACATCTTAGCATGGCTAAACATTGTCCTAATGGGAAGGTAAGATGTGTGAGGACTTCAGCACCCAGAATTCCCCAGCCAGCATGTTGACTGAAGACTTCTGGGAGTTGAAGTCCAGACCTCTTAGCAGTACCAAATATCCTAATGGAATGGTAAGACGTATCTTCTCAGGAAGACACTGTCGTTGCTTTGCAAGTAGAGAAATCTTGGATATAATTCAAGGATTTGTGAGATGTTCTTTTGTCCAAGGCGATGTATGGAATATTGTCTCTCCTCACAACGTCCTCTAGTTGACAACACGAGATGGTTTCGATTTAACAAAGAGTTAAATTTCTTGTCCTATTTCGCTCGAACCCATTTTTAGGGTGTTTTAAAATTTATCGAAATTTTCTTTCAGCTGGTTTGATTCCCAGGGGAATCAAAACTGCTGACGGAGCCATCCTATTTTACGTTTTGCCATCTCAAGAGGGCAGGCAGCCCCGTTTGGGGGAAAAAACCCAAAGACAAGAATTTACAACAGAATAACAGAGTCGGAAGGGACCTTGGAGGTCTTCTAGTCCAACCCCCTGCTTAGGCAGGAAACCCTCCACCACTTCAGACAAATGCTTATGCAACATCTTCTTAAAAATGTCCAGTGTTGGAGCATTCACAACTTCTGGAGGCAAGTTGTTCCACGGATTAATTGTTCTCACTGTCAGGCAATTTCTCCTCGGCTCTTAAGTTGCTTCTCTCCTTGATTAGTTTCCATCTATTGCTTTTTATTTATTTATTTTTTAAATGAGATTTTCAAGGAAGGGAAAAATGCTATCAGGTACCCCCCATCCCACCTCTCAACCTGGAGAACTGAACCAAAACAATATTTTCCATCGTAAGGAAGTAAAAACATGGAGGGAACATGATTTTTTTTTTTGAAAGAATCAAAATGTTTGGCATAGTATGACACTGATTACACAACGGAAAAACCCACGCAACATTTTCAAAGAAATATTCCGAGACCGAGAAACTCAAACCTAGAGTAAACTAGGTGGCTCGCTTACAAACCGCTTGCAACGGTCCTTGACTCATAAGCATCCAATTAGTGACTGTTCCAAGTTGTAACAGCCCTGGAAAAAATGACTTACGGCCGTTTTTCAAACTTACGACCGTCGCTGTATTCCCCGCGGTCACGCAATCGAGATTTCGAATGCTTGCCAGCTGTTCAGGGAGCCGTGCGAGGTTTTACAGCCTTAACTTAACAACTGCAGTGATTCACTGCGGCGAGAAAGGTTGTGAGAGAGGGCGGAATTCGCGATGGCTTCACTTAGCGACCGGAATTTGGGACTCAGTTGTGGTCATAAGTTGAGGACTAGCTGTATTTATCCTTCTCAACATAGTGGCCGTCTGACCTTCTTTAGGTAACCGCAACTCAGTTTACAACCAGAATTAGGATGCCCTGCTCTTTTACTCATCGGAGACCAGGGTATGCCTAACAATAAAAGATAATATTTGTAGTTTGAGGGTTGAATTTGTGGGGGTCTTTGGTGATCTCTGACCTTGGTGCTTTTCTTGAAGGCGTTTTGTGACCCAACTAGGTGACACCATGAATGCTAGGAAGGAATGGGGGGGTTGATTGTATAAAAACAGAGAGAAAACCCAACCCTCTTCTAGTGCTGATGATGTAACCTAGTTGGCTCACGAAACAACTGCGAGGAAACCACCCAGCTCAGAGATCACCAAGGCCCCGACAAAGGTGCCGGTTGTGTGTCCAATGAAAAATTGTGTCTTCCGTATACAAAAACATGGATTTCCACCGTGTTTTCCCGAAAATAAGACAGGGTCCTCCTCCTCCGACAGGGTCTTATTTTCGTTTCACCCCCGAAATAAGCGCTTGGCCTTATTTTCGGGGACGGTAAATTATTATTTTTGAGGCGGTGAGCGTGGTCACCTCATGGCTGCTGCTGTGTTGCAATATTTTCGGGGGAGGGCTTATTTTAGCGCATGTGCTCAAAAGCCCGAACGGGGTAATTATCCGGGGAGGTCTTATTTTCGGGGAAACAGGGTACGAACGGGGTGTGACTACCTTGGTTAGTCTACCTGTCTCACTCACGGAGTGCCTTTGTCAGCCGGCCTTTGTCAACCGAACGCTCACAAGATGGAGACAACCCCAAAAACCCGAGAAGTCCCCCCCCCAGTTAGCGTCAAATATCCGTTTCCTTCAGCCCACAAGATTCAGAGTCCGTCAGGTCATCGTACATTTGGTAGTCGATGCATTCCAAGAAGTCACTGGGGATGCCGATGGAAACCGACTCCACCTCTGTTTTGAAGGAGGCCGCCATGCCGCCCCGGAGGGAGCTCCCACGCATCTTGTGCGAGAGGCTGTTCATCTTCTGCTTCAGCTGGATGCTGGGCTGGTGGAAGGGAGAAAATATCCTCCACCTCTTGAAATTCGGAGTCCTTCTCCTGCTCGACTGTTCCAAGCTCCGGGAGTTCAATATGAAGGAGCTGCTGTTGAGGGTGGAGATCCGGGAATGGGGCTCCCTCTCCGAGTCTCGCCTGGAGCCGTTGATGGAGGCCCCCCGCCAAGGGTTCTCGTAAACTCTCCAGATGGGCCTCCTCCGACGACACTGGCACTTCAGCAGACGGATGAAAGCTCGTTTGAACTCTTTGCTGGAGCAAGGGTAGATGATGGGGTTCACGCAGCTGTTGAAGTAGCCCAGCCAGAAGATGATCTTGAAGGCCATTCCTGAGGGCTTCAGGGAAGGGAAGAAGGAACCTGGGGAAAAAAAAAAGACGGAAGAAGACTTGAGAAGGTGAAAGGGTCTCGCTAGGACAAAGCGGGAGCTCCATACCTTTCATGAACGGGAGCTAGGGTTGAGAGCGGAGCTCCGTAGCTTTCATAGAGCTGGAGGTTGGGTGCTGAGCTCCCTACTTTACTTGAAGAGGAGCTGGAGCAGTGGTGGGATTCAAATAATTTAACAACCGGTCCTCTTCCTTAATGACCAGCTGGGTTGGCGTGGCTTGGTGATCATGTGGAGCATCAAAGACCAACTGGCGGTGGGTATGCACGCGCCGAGCAGCTGGTCTTCGGGCTTCCGGTGCATGCATGCGCGCCTGACAACTAGTCTTCACATGCGTCGCAGCGCCAGAAACCCAAAGACCAGCTCCTGCCATCTTGTCTTTGGGTTTCCGGTGCTCCGGCACGCGCATGCCGAAAAGGTTTGCCATAGCTGTTCTGTTCTATTCCAGATTTCTATCCAAAATGTAATGCTGCTCTCTTCCAGCAGGGGGCTCCCTTGCTCTCTTCCAAAAAACCGCCAGGCTCTTGCCCTGAGGAGTTCCAAAAATAACTTTCTGACTCAGCCTGAATGCCTTTTAATTTTAGATGAATCATGATTCTGCGTGACTGCATTGTTAATTCGTATGATGGGTTACAAAGCCGGGGCTAGCCAGGAATCGGGGCTAAATCTTTTTTTTTCATTATTATTATTTTAATTTTATCAATTTCATATATGCATTCACAATTATATGATCTCATAACTGTTATTAATAATATGTATTTATAACAATTTTTCCCTACTGTTGACAATATACTTGAAGATTGCTTTTTTAACATCCCATAGATCCATCTTATCTTACAACGGTCCTACTTCTTCTTCCCTCCCTCCCTCTTTCCTTCCCTCATTTCTTCTCTCCTACTCCCCTTCCTTCCCTCCCTCCTTCCCCTTCCCTCCTTCTCTCCTTCCCTCCTTCCTTCCTTCCCTCCTTTCTTTTCTACTTCTCTCCTTCCTTCCCCCCTTCCTTCTCTCCTACATTCCCTCCTTTCTTCTCTCCTTCTCTCCTTCTCTCCTTCCTTCCCTCCTTTCTTCTCTCCTTCCTTCCCTCCTTCCTCCTTCCCTCCCTCCTTCCTACCCCCCTTTCTTCTCTTTCTTCTCTCCTTCCTTCCTTCCTCCTCTCCTTTCCCTTCTCTCCTTCCCCTTCCTCCCCTAAAATCTGAGCGTCCAAGAGGCTCGGAAGGGACCAGTTGACATTTAGAGGTCCCCCCAAAAGCTTCCAATATCTCCAAAGCGAGACGGGGGAAACGCACAGGCTCATCCTCATAATAAATTTTATTTTTATTACTAGCTGGTAACCCGGTGTTGGCTGGGTATTTATTTATAGGGGGGAAAATGCCTGGACCAAACGTAATTTCTAATGTTGGATTTTTCTCCTTACCAGAGGGACCCCCCTCGTGGAGTACTGTGAAGCCGTTACTATGGCAACTCCACAGCGCTGTACATAGAAGCCATTTTACGGCAGTATGGTAGAAGCCATTTTAAGGCACAACAGGCTGTATCTCAACAGAACAAGCACCCCGAGGGATGTTAGGTGTGTCTTACCCCCACAGTATTTGTTTCCAGAGAATAAGTCATCTGTGTACCAAGTTTGATTGAAATTGCTCAAGGCGTTCCAGAGTTATACCGGAACACACAGACGTTTACACATAAACACAAAAAACACACACACGTTTTCACTACACTACACTATAGGATGGGTAGCTCAAAACCTGATGGCATCTCCACTGCGCTGTACAGTAGAAGCCATTTTACAGCAGTACAGTAGAAGCTATATATATGTTAAATATCGTACCGGTAGTGGTATGCCGGCCTGGGTTGCAAAACCAGGCTGGCCACGCCCCTGAACCGGTTTCCCGGTTGCTGCCGTCGCCATCTTTCTTTTGAACTGCGCGTCCAGCATGCACGCATGAGCGAACCGGCAGTAACGCCGGCCAGAACCCACCCCTGCGGTGGTCACGTGGTCAAATTTCAGACCCTTGGCAATGGACTTGTATTTATGACAGGTCAAAGTATTGTGGAGTTAGGAGTGCTGCGGTGGCCTGGAGGTGGAGCTCTCGCCTGACAATCAGGAGGCCATGAGTTTGATCCTAGGTAGAGGCAGATATTTCTCTCTCTGGACACGCTGAGAATATATCTGCTGAACATAACTCCACACTGGCGACAGGGAAGGGCAGCTGGCCAGTAAATACTCAGCTCCATTCAGTTGCCCAGACTCCACCCCACACGGGATTATGGGGTCGTTAAAAGGAGATGATGGGAGCGTTATAGGGTTACGTGCTTCAGACTAGATGACCCTCAAGGTCCCTTCCAATTCTCTTAATCTGTCACCTGTCAATGGGAAAGCCAGATTCACTTAACAACCATGTTACAAACTTATCAATTGCAGTGATTTACTCAAGATGGTGTCAGGAAAGGTCGTAAAATGGGACAAAACTCGCTTAATGTCAGCAACAGACATTTGCTCTCGTTCACTGACAATTTGGGCTACAATTCATTGAAAACATTTTCGTTGCTCGGAGGGTCCCGAATGTGACTGTGGGAACTTTAAATCTGGGTCGTAAGTCCTGTTTTTCGTCTGGATTGTAACTATGAATGGTTGTTAAGAGACTAGTCATAAATCGAAGACTTCCTGTACTCACTGGGAATGTCTTATTATCCTTCTGCTTCTGCTATGTGATCTGTTACACAACAAAACGAAGATTCATTCCTGCCGCAACTCCCGGTTTGGCCCAAGCAAGGATTCCTCTGTGTGTGTGTGTGGGGGGGTGTTTTCAAGTGGGTGTGCCTCTCTTTGTGGTGCACAAAAGACTGTGCAACAAGGAATTATTTCCACTTTGCAAAATGCAAGCGCTGAATTTTGCTGCTGTTACACACAACTTCACAACTTGGGTGGTGTTCTGATCAAGGCTTCCCGAGAGCCTGAAGCCAACTCCTCGTCCCGACAAAAAAAACCCCCTTTTTATTAATTTGCTGTGAATTCTGCTCATTCGCATCCAGCAAAGTCTTTCGAGGGAGGATTTATAGTCACAGACCTTATCTGGCTTGGAGAGCTGCCAGGCTGAGATCTGCAAAACTTGGCCAGGAGTCTCGGAGAGTCACGAACCAATTAAGCGAACTGAAGGTCTCCTGCAAACTCCACTCCCTTTTTGCTCCTCTTTTATTCCCTCTGGGAGGGGCCATTCACCGTCCACCTGTGGCCTCACTCCCAAGTCGAGCCCTGTTCTTTAGCTGTTCCCTTCGTCTGGCAGCTCTGCGCATGCGCACACTGGGAACAGGCTCCAGCTGTTCTTCTGCCTCACTGATGTCTGACTCCGAAGGCAGCTGATAGCTGGCATATGGCCCTGTCCCCCCTCTCTGCCTCCGACACAGAGCCCTCCTCAGAGCCTTCCCCCAGACTCCAGGACTGGCCCAGGTTCCTCCCCAACCTCCTCACTCTCCGAATCTGCTGCCAGCTGCACTGGTGAGCCACAACAGAGATGCATGACTCCATCTTCCTTGCGTTTCTTTGAAGCACAGGTGGTCCTTGACTTACAACAGTTCATTTAGCAACCCTTCAAAGTTGCAACGGCGCAGACCAAAGGGACGTATTGTTTTTCACCCTTACGAGCGTTGAGGCATTCCCTTGGCCACCAGATCAAAAGTGGGACATTTTGGCAACTGACTCATATTTGTGACAGCCGCCACATCCCGGTGCTCCCCTTTTGCGACCGTCTGACAAGCCAAGTCCAAGGGGCAGGCCAGGCTCACTTAACAACGGTGTCACTCGTTTAACCACGGCGGTGATTCACTTAGCAAGCGTGGCGAGGGAAGTCCTAATAAAAATGGGGCCAAACACACTTAACAAATGTCTGACTTAAGCGTGAAAATAGTACCTAGCAAGGGATAATAAATATAGGGCGCGAAGAAATGTTATTTATGTTTAAAGGAATTATTGGAAAAACGATAAAGGGTTATGGAAACAGAGCAATATTGTTGGAAGGTTAGAATTATACCTATTTATTCGTATTACTATTGTTAATGTGGTTCAGAAAAAGGCATGAACCCAGTCAATCTACTGTCCCTAAAATGTGTATGTTTATACTGGGGGGAAAAAAAGGAAAAAATTAATGCAAAGAAAATAAATTTGGGGCTCGAATGTGGTTGTAACTCGAGGACTACTTGTATTGAGTGAGTTTGGTACATCGGCCTTTTGCTAGTTGTGTTAACCACAAGTTGCTGCCACATCGGCTTTTTCCAATACAAGCAATGCCACTAAACACTTCCTTCTCTCTCCACCGTGAATTCGGATGCAAAACAAGCCACCAGCTCCGGTAAATTTCTCTTAAAATTAAGACAAAAGTGGGGCATTTTCTTCCTCCTTCTGATCCCTGCCAACTTTCCCCTTTCATCCTCCGGCTTTTCGGGAAACAAGACTCGCTTTCAAGAGTCTCAAAGCAAAGCAAGCGTGGAGGAATCTCCCCATCTTCAAAAGGCGAAGGACCTTTTGATGGAGCAGAGGCAATTTTGCAGCTTCGACGTCTCTCCGTTTTCAGGAGAACGTCCACATTCGTTTCCCCGGCGGGTGTCCAAAAAAGGATCTCCAGGCTGTAGCCCCTTGTTCCTTCCCTGGCGGAAGGGATTCAAGGGTTGATTTTCGTTTTGGCCTGCCTGGGCCAAGCGTAAGCACAGCCGATTGGTTCTAGCGGTTAAGGCACCAGGGTAGGAAGCTGGAGATGGGGAAATCAAATCCTGCCTTAGCCGTAAAAGCCAGCTGGGTAACTTTGACCGAACAATCAGGAGACAGTGGGAAAGAGAGGAAGGGAGGGGGAGGGCAGAGAGAGAGAGAGGGAGGGAGGGAGAGGGAGGGAGAGAGAGAGAGACAGACAGACAGAGAGAGAGGAAGACAGAGAGAGAGGATGAGGGAGAGAGAGGGAGAGAGGGTGACACAGAGAGAAGGCGGAGGAGAGAGAAGAAGGGAGAGGGAGGAGAGGGAAAGAGGAAGAGAGTAGGGAGGAGGAGGGAAAGAAAGGGACAGGGTGAGAGGGGGAGAGAGAGAGGAATACAGAGAGGGGGAGAAGAGGGAGGGAGAGTAGAGAGAGAGAGAGAAAGAGGGGGAGAGAGAAAGGGATACAGAGAGGGGGAGGAGAGGGAGGGAGAGTAGAGAGAGGGAGAGAGAGGATGAGGGAGAGGTGGAGAGAGGGTGACACAGAGAGAGGAAGAAGGAGGAGAGAGAAGAAGGGAGAGGGAGGAGAGGGAAAGAGGAAGAGAGTAGGGAGGAGGAGGGAAAGAAAGGGACAGGGAGAGAGGGTGAGAGAGAGAGGAATACAGAGAGGAGGAGGAGAGAGAGGGAGAGTAGAGAGAGAGAGAGAGAGAGAGAGAGGAAGACAGGAGAAGGGAGAAAGAGGGGGAGAGAGAGAGGGATATAGAGGGGGAGGAGAGGGAGGGAGAGTAGAGAGAGGGAGAGAGAGGATGAGGGAGAGGGGGAGAGAGGGTGACACAGAGAGGAAGAAGAAGGAGAGAGAGGAAGGGAGAGGGAGGAGAGTGAGAGTGGAAGAGAGTAGGGCAGGGAGAGAGAGTGTGAGAGAGAGGAATACAGAAAGAGAGGATGAGGGAGAGAGAGGGAGAGAGGGTGACACGGAGAGAAGGCGGAGGAGAGAGAAGAAGGGAGAGGGAGGAGAGTGAGAGAGGAAGAGAGTAGGGAGGAGGAGGGAAAGAAAGGGACAGGGAGAGAGGGTGAGAGAGAGAGGAATACAGAAAGAGAGAGAGGGGGGAGAGAGAGGAGAAAAAGAGAGAGGAAGACAGAGAGAGAGAGGAGGAGGGAGAGAAGGGGAGAGAGAAGGAGGGAGAGAGAGAGAGAGAGGGAGAGGCGGTAGGGAGAGAGGGAGGGGTAGGGAGCAAGAGGGTGGAGAGAGAGGGTGGAGAGAGGGGGAGGAGTGGGGAAAGAGGGAGGGAGGGGGAGAGATAGATGGACAGTGATAGAGAGAATGAGGAGAGAGAGGGGGAGGGAGGGGGAAGGAGAGGAGTGAGAAGGGGAGGGAGAGGGGGAGGAAGAGAGGGAATAGGGAGAGGGAGGAAGAGGGAAAGCTAGAGAGTGGGGGGAGAGAAGGAGAGAGGGAAGGGAAATGGGTTTTATTTGGAAACCGGAGCTGCAGAGGAAAACCTTTGCCCAAATGTGCTCCCCCCTCCCTCCCCAAATGCCCCCCCCCCTCCCCAATGCTCCGCTGGGCTCCCTTGTCGGAAAGGACACAAGGGATTTGATTTGCCAAGTCCCGGCTTTTGGCTGCATGGACTCCGTGTGAAAAAATGCACATATTTTCCCATACTCTTTGAGACTTTGACAGCCTGGAAGTGGGGGGGGGGAGAGGGGGGTGCTCTCTCTCCTTGGGCTGTCCTCGCTCGCCCTCCCTCCCCACCTAGGGACCCCCTTGAGGCAGAGCAGAGGCCCAGGAAACCTTTCCTCAACCCCCCCCCCCATCTTCTCTCAGGAGGCCTGGAAGAGCCCGGGGGGGGGGGGGGGAGACATTCCAGGTTGAGGTCAGCCGAGGAAGGGAAGAAGAAGGGGGCGAACATGGGGCGCCCTGAATAGGGGCCGGCTGGTCGGGCAGAGGGCCTGCGCCAAAGGGAATCCAGGGTGAACTTTGGTTTTAAACTTCTTTCCCCTTCCACAAGAGAGCCCCCACTTTGGCACTCTTATCAGTTTTAGCCTAAGCTGTTTTTTTCTTCTTTTTTCCTTTAAGGAAAGGAGCAATAAGACTCCAGAGCCTTCTGGGCAAGTTTTCCTTTCCTTTCTCTTTTCCATTCTTTTTTCCTTTCCTTCCCTTTCTCTTCTCTTTTCCTATCCTTCCCTTTTTCTTCCTTCCTTTTCTCTTTTTCTTCCCTTCCCTTCCCTTCCCTTTTTCCCCTTTCCTTTCCTTTCTCTTTCCCTTCCCTTCTTGCGTCCATTTCTCTTTTCTTCTCTTTCCTTTCCTTCTTTCCGCCTTTCCCCTTTTCTTTTCTTTCCTCCCTTTCTCTTTCCCTTCCTTTCCTTCTTTCCTTTCCTTTCTTTTCTCTTTTCCTTCCCTTCCCTTCATACGTCCCTTTCTCTTTTCTTCTCTTTCCTTTCCTTCTTTCCTCTCTTTCCCTTTTCTTTTCTTATCTTTCCTTCTTTCCTCCCTTTCTCTTTTCTTTCCTTTTTTCCTCCCTTTCTCTTTCCCTTCCTTTCCTTCTTTCCTTCTCTTTCCTTTCCTTTCCTTCTTTCCCTTCCTTCTTCTTTCCTCCTCTTTTTTTCTTTCCCTTCCTACTTTCCTCCCCTTCTCTTTCCTTTTCTTCCCTTCTTTCCTCCCTTTCTCTTTCCTTTTCTTATCTTTCCTTCTTTCCTCCCTTTCTCTTTTCTTTCCTTTTTTCCTCCCTTTCTCTTTCCTTTTCTTATTTCTTCCCTTTTCCTTTTCCTTCCTCCCCTTTTCCTCCCCTCCCCTCCCATCCTTATTTTTTTCTTTCATTTCTAATCAACCTTTATTACTTTTACAAATATCTGAAGGCGGCAAACATATCCAACACACCTTCCTCTTCTTCTTCCCTATAACAACAACCCTGTGAGGTGGGTTGGGCCGAGACTGAAGAACTGGCCTTTCATGTTTTCTAGCCTGCTCCCTTAAGCTGTCTCTCTAACCAAATAATTCCCGTATTTATAGGACACCGAAAGCAAGCTAAGAGGTCAGCCCCTGGGTAAAGATCCCAGCAGGGGGCAGTGTTCTGACCCCCCCCCCTCATCCTACACCAAAGCACGCCGAGACAAAGATACTTCAAGGATTTATTAACACACAGACTAGACCTTGGCAGCAACCCAGGCTAGCCACGAGAATTCTCCAGCTCTAGTAAACACGTTGATTCCTGCAACGAGTGTGTGCAAAGCCATTCCTTTTATAGTCTTGAGAGGAGCCTAATTACCACCAGCTGAGTTCAATTATCTCCTGTAACTGCGTAACTGTTCTTTACGCCTATTAGTCCTCCGTTGCCGGGCATCCAGGACCAACTCCCTTGTCTCCTCCCCACTACTCCAATGCATGACATCAGGATCACACACCCTTGTCTCCTCCCCACTGGTCCAAGGCTCAGGCGCCTCCTGGTGGCCAACCAGCCTCTCTGCGCCCTGCTCGGAGTCGGAACCCTGTCCAGGGTCCTCCACATCCTCCAGAGCCGACTCATAGGGCCCCTCGCTGTCGGAGTCTGGTGGCAGCTCCAATGGCTTCTGCTGGGCCACAACAGCCAGTAATAGTATAAATGTTGTTATTATTATTATACAATTGTATCACAGCGGCCAGTTGTTTCGCCGGATTTGGCATTGGTTACTAGTCGGGCCCCACCCAGGGGCCTAGGACGTCGTAACGTATTTTCGTAATATGCGTGCAGATCCAAGCAGTGCGGCTTTTTGCATTTGACTGATGGTGATTTTGTCAATTTTTAACTGTTTTAAATGTAATTCCAGTGCTTTTGGAATAGCACCCAGTGTGCCAATTACCAAATACCAATTAACAATAAGTATTATTATTATTATTATTATTATTATTATTATTATTATTATTATTATTGATAGAAACTAATCCAAAGTGAAAAAAAGAAAAGAGATGGAAAAACAGAGAAAGAAAAAGCACAAAAACAACAGTCCCTTTCAAGATTTCTTTTGCAGCAAATACAAACGCGATTACAAAATTATCTCTTATTCTATGGTTACCCCAAAAATATCTCTCTTTTTCCATTATCAAATATTTTCTAATCACCCAAACCACAAATCAAATGTTCCTCTCTCTCTCTCTTTTTTTTGCATTGCATGCAAAAAGTCTATAATAGGTTTCTAAGTAGAAGTTGTCTTTTCTCAGTTTAACTATATCTGAAAGTCCCATCGTCTATTTATTTTATTTACTTCTTCAGTCCGTTTCTATAGTCACCCAAGTGACTCTGGATGGCTTACAGTTCTAAAATTATATGAAATTATCATCTTCACTAACCGTTTTTCCATTGTGGGGCATCGCAGAATCTTTCCACTTTGGAATATGCAATAAACAGTCTCAACTGCAGTTAAAACTAAGTTCTGTCCCACCTTTTTCCCAGCTGTTCATCCGAGTGCTAGAAGAAAACCCTCGGATTTCAATTGTGCATTTGTTTTTAAAATGGTGGGGTCCTTGGTGCTCTCTGAGCTAGGGGGTTTTCTTGCAGACATTTCGGGACCCAGCTAGGTGACACCATCAGTGCTAGAAGGGAGTGGGATATGCGGGAGAAGAGGAGGAGGAAGAGAACTTTAAGGGTCCTTGGTGGTCTATAAGCTGGGTTATTTTCTTCCAGACATTTCATGACCCACTAGGTAACATCATCAGTGCTAGAAGGGAGTGGGGTTTGTGAGGAGGAGGAGGAGGAAGAAGAAGAGGAGGAGGAGGAGGAGGAGGAGGAGGAGGAGGAGGAGGAGGAGGAGGAGGAGGAGGAGGAGGAGGAGGAGGACTGGGAGATCCTTGGTGCTCTCTGAGCTTGGTGGTTTTCTTGCAGACATTTCATGACCCAACTAGGTAACATCATCAGTGCTAGAAGGGAGTGAGGATTGCTCTTATGTTCTATATTAATGGTTTGCTTATAGTATATAACAACAACAACAACAACAACAACAACAACATAAAATAGCACATTGTAAATTTGCTTGATTCCTCGATTAGCCTGTTCTTAGCTTGTTGGCATTATAAAAAACTCCCCAGCCAAAAACTACCAATTCAGACAAAGAAAGTAACGGCGAACAAGAGTCTAATCAAGGAACACTGACAGGGCAAGTCACAACTATACAAATTGACAAGCCACTCGACTAGAATATAAACGGAGAGCAAATCCCGCTCCCTTCTTGCATTGATGATGTCACCTAGTTTGGTAATGAAACATCTGCAAGAAAACAACTAAGCTCAGAGAGCATCAAGGACTCCTGTCCTCCTCTTCCTCCTCCTGCAGTCTGCAAAGCCCCCTCCCTTCTATCACTGATGATGTTCCCTAGTTGGGTCATGAAACGTCTGCAAGAAAACCACCAAGCTCAGAGAGCACCAAGGACCCCACATTCCTCCTCCTCCTCCTCTCCTCCTCCTCCTCCTCCTCATCTCCTTCTTTTCCCCCAGTTTCTCCTCTTCTCCCCTCCCCTTCTCCTCCTCTCCTTCTTCTCCCCCTCCTTCTTGCCTTCTCCCCTCCCCCTCCTCCTTTCTATAACTTTCTCCCTTCTAACACTGATGATGTTCCCTAGATGGGTCATGAAATGTCTGCAAGAAAACCACAAAGGTCAGAGAGCACCAAGGACCCCACTGTCCTCCTCCTCCTTTCCTCCTCCTTTCCTCCTCCTCCTCCTCCTCCTCCTCCTCCTCCTCCTCCTCCTCCTCCTCCTCCTCCTCCTCCTCCTCCTCCTCCTCTCCTTCTCCTCCCCCTCCTCCTCTCCTCCCCCTCTCCTCCTCCTCCCCCATTTCCTCCTCCTCTCCCCTCCCCTTCTCCTCCTGTCCTTCTCCTCCTCCTCCTTCTTGCCTTCTCCCCTCCTCCTCCTCCTCCTTTCTACAACTTCCTCCCTTCTAACACTGATGATGTTAGTTAGCTGGGTCATGAAACGTCCTCCAGGAAAACAACCAAGCTCAGAGAGCCACAGGGACTTCACAAATGAACCCGGAGCTGCAAATGATTCTCTTCCATTTGTCTTTTAAAACCTTCTGAATTAGCGCATGTAATTTGTACGAATGAAATGTTCTGGCTTTTTCACACGTCCTGCACACATGCTCAAATGTCCCTTCATGTTCTTCTCCCCATGTTCAGCCTGCCTCCCAAGTGCCTTTCGACTGTACATTCTAGGCAACGTCTCAAGGGCCCAAGATAAATGGCCCGTCTTTTTATAAAAAATTCTCTCTTAAGATTAGGACACCATGTACATTTCAAGCCTAACCGCCACATATTTTTCCCAGGCGGATAAACCAAAATGCTTCCCTCATTTTATTGTACATTTCCCCCTCCCTCCCCACTTGTTCTTCTTGGATGAAGAATCAAGTCGAAAGTCTTATCAAGTTGAAGCATTCTCCATCTTTGAATGAGTCAAAAAAATGATCTCCAAACTGGAGAAAGTGTTTTCTCCCTTTAGGGTTTTTTAAAAAAATCAATGTAGAGGATTTGCTTAATATGAATTATGATCAAGATTAATGAGTGAACAGAAGCATTGTATTGTTTCCCCCCCAGCAGAGAGAAACAAAGAGGGTCAAATGGATTTTTTTTTTAAAATCCCAAAAGAGAATAGATCTCAACTTGTTTCTATTCTCAAATTGCGGCCGGATTTTTGTGCTTGCAATGAAAAAACAACAACAACGAAACTTTAATTCTGTTTTAATGAGATAGGTTCGTTGTCGTAGAAATGGGTTGTGTAAAAGTAAAAAAAAAAGTTGCGGTTGCAATGTTGTTACCTTCCACTGTGCTAAAGACAGTCGGGAGGTTGTGATTTTTTTTCTCTTTCCTTTCCCCTCTTTACACAATATCTTTCCTTCCCTGATGAGCCAAGGTGGCGCAGTGGTTAAATGCAGCACTGCAGGCTACTGCTAGATCAGCAGTTCAGCGGTTCAAATCTCACCGGCTCAGGGTTGACTCAGCCTTCCATCCTTCCGAGGTGGGTAAAATTTCGCCCCTCCCGAATGCTGAGTGAATGTTGAGTTTTATTGTCTAATTTACTTTGTGCACATTTCTTTTTTCGTATTGTCCTACACTCCCCTTCCTTTTTGATTGTAAGCCGCCCTGAGTCCCCTCAGGGAAAAGGGCGGCCTATAAATAAATAAAACAACAACAAAACAACAATGAGGACCCAGATTGTTGGGGGCAATATGCTGACTCTCTGTAAACCGCTTAGAGAGGCCTGAAAGGCCTATGAAGCGGTATATAAGTCTACTGCTATTGCTATATTCCCTTCTTCCTCCCATTATAAAAATGTCAAATCAATGCATGAACAGTTTGGCACCATTCATTCCAATGCAAACAAAACTGATCAGGTTGAATATTATTATTACCTTCAATCACCGTATATAATTCCCATAACAACATACATCTAGATTAGGTTACAAAAACCTTGTAACCAATCAACACACTGTATATAAGGTTCCACCACAAAACCTTGAAGCCCTTATCCGCGCCGACATAAGTGCGGAGGCAAATCCGCGCCGTCCGAAGCGCTAAGAAAAACACGACCCTACCGCGATAACATAACCGCGGAGGGCAAATCCGCGCCTACCGAAGCACCTTAACCCTAACCCTAACCCTAACCCTAACCCTAACCCCTAAACCTAATCCTAATCCTAACCCTTACCTTAATTTAAATCGGCTTTCTGCCGCCGCGCTGTTTTAAAGCGCCCTTCTGTCGCCACGCTGTTGTCGCGGCGGTGATGACGCGCGGTGATGACGTTGCAGCTTTAGCGACGCGGTTTAATCACCACTATTTTGACGAGCGCGGTTTTGTCATGCCACGGTATATAATTGAAAATGGCTTGATGTTTTATATTTTGTTTCTCTATGTCCGTCTAAAAATAAAAACTTTCATAAAACAATCTTTTCATTATACAATTATTCCACCTATTTCTCATTATTACTTCCACTTTATCAAGTAGAAATGTAGTACATTAATATTCCCTTTATTTATTTATTATGAAGTGTTAATACCACTTTATAATGCCTTGGTAAGGCCACACTTGGAATATCTGCATTCAGTTTTGGTCGCCACGATGTAGAAAAGATGTGGAGACTCTAGAAAGAGTGCAGAGAAGAGCAACAAAGAAGATTAGGGGACTGGAGGCTAAAACATGCGATGAACGGTTGCAGGAATTGGGTAGGTCTAGTTTGATGAAAAGAAGGACCAGGGGAGACATGATAGCAGTCTTCCAATATCTCAGGGTTTGCCACAAAGAAGAGGAAGTCAAACTATTCTCCAAAGCACCTGAAGGTAGAACAAGAAGCAATGGGTGGAAACTAATCAAGGAGAGAAGCAACTTAGAACTGAGGAGATATTTCCTGACAGTCAGAACAATTAATCAGTGGAACAGAAGTTGCCTCCAGAAGTTGTGAATACCCCAACACTGGAAGTCTTTAAGAAGATGTTGGATAGCTGTTTGTCGGAAGTGATATAGGGTTTCCTGCCTAGGCAGGGGGTTGGACTAGAAGACCTCCAAGGCCCCTTCCAACTCTGCTATTGTATTGTACAAGTGTCAAGTTGGCTGTTATTTTTATAAAATGCCAGGAAAGGACCCCGAAGAAATTCTCTTTCCCCCCCCAAAAAATGGGAAAGCTGCCATTTAAAAAATCAACAGCATAACTGAGGTTTCCAGGTGAAGCTTTTGAACATTTCAGCTGGAAGGACGCGGAGCCTTTTTCCAGCAAAAAAAAAGTCAAGAAAAAGGGGTTGGTTAGGGTGAGTAGGAGGTTCCAGAAACATTTCCAATCCTGCAAGTGAGAGGGTTTTTTTTAAAAAAAAAGGAAAAAGAAATCTTCATTCCTCGTTGCCTTCTGCACCATTAGCTAAATGAAAATAAATGGATAAAGAAAAGCCTTCATCGCATTCGTTAAAGTACATTAAGCCATTGAGTTAGTTGAGTAGTTGTTCAGAAGACCATCTCCTGTTTTTGCCTCGGTTTGTTAACTTGAGTTTGCAAAAAAAATAAAAATTAAAACCAATCAGAATAGAGCTGGAAGGGACCACGGAGGTCTTCTAGTCCAGCCCCCTGCTCAAGCGCAAGATCCTACACCTGTGGTGGCACGCGTGGCCATATTTGTTGGCATGGCAGCCCTCGGCCACCCACAGCTCCGGCGTGCCGGCAAACTGATTTTAGGCCTTCCGAGGGAGGCCGTTTTCACCCTCCCCGGGCTTCAGGAAAGCCTCCAGAGACGAGAGAGGGCGAAAAACAGGCCAACCGTTGGTCGTAGTGTCCTGGGGTCACGTGTTCCCCTATTGCAGGGGTCCCCAAACTTGGCAACTTGTGGGCTTCAACTCCCAGAATTCTCCATCCAGCAGCTGGCTAGAGCAGTGGTCTCCAACGTTGGCAACTTTAAGACTTGTGGACTTCAACTTGTTGAAGTCCACAAGTCTTAAAGTTGCCAACGTTGGAGACCACTGGGCTAGAGAATTCTGGGAGTTGAAGTCCACAAGTCTCCAAGTTGCCAAGTTTGAAGACCCCTGCCCTATTGCAGCCTCCTGATAAGCGAAGACGATGGGGTGGGGTCGGGGGAATCCAGATTCGTTTAACAGCCGTTTCACGAACTGAAGCTGAACGGCAGGGATTCGCTTAGCAACGGTGGCAGGGAAGGTTGTAAAACGGGGGCGAAGCTCGCTTAACCCTTGGCAGTGGAAATTTTGGGGCTCAAATCGCGGTCGGATGTTGAGGAAAATAGCAAATAGCAGTAGACTTATATACCGCTTCATAGGGCTTTCAGCCCTCTCTAAGCGGTTTACAGAGTCAGCATATCGCCCCCAACAACAATCCGGGTCCTCATTTTACCCACCTCGGAAGGATGGAAGGTTGAGTCAACCCTGAGCCGGTGAGATTTGAACCGCTGAACTGCTGATCTAGCAGTCAGCTGAAGTAGCCTGCAGTGCTGCATTTAACCACTGCGCCACCTCGGCTCTACCTTGAGGACTACCTTGAGCAAACAATGGGTTCGCTTAACGACCCAGGAAGGTTCGTTTCACATTGCTGTAAAAAAAAACAACAATTTGTACATTTGGTGCTGGTGCACCTGCTTTTACGACTGTCCCTACTTGAGACCCACATTGTGTCAGCGTTACAAATACCATGTAGAATCAAATCAGAATCGAAGGCAAAACTATGCTTAAAGTTCCAATGTAATAAAGCAGGCATGTTGGCACATAACTGTGGGGTCCCAACTCTGGAAGTTACATCAGAATCCCACCCAGTTAAAAGTTCATGATCTTGTCCCCACACCCACAGTCCATCACATGGTCCAATCTCCTTCTTCCACACTGGCGTCCATGCCCAGCTTCTTCTGGTCAGGTGTACTGGTGCAGAGACAAAGGACGACCTTGGCTTCTAGCAAAGAATGAAAAACAATACATTCCAAAATCCTACTCCTTCTATTCCCCCCTCCCATTGACTATACTTAAAGAAACAGCATAATGAAATAAGAGAAAGTGTGGCAGGCCAAAATTCTAAAAGGAATATAAATGCAGTCCTACCAAGGGGGACATTGCAGGCCAAAATGATGGACATGAGCCAAGGGCTCACGGCATGCAACCCCGAGAAACGCTTCCGTGAGCTCACAAATTCCCTTTGTGGCTGTGCTGATGTCACACACGGCTGACCGAGTTCACCTCCTGCCTGGGTTTGCGGAGCACATGAAAAGCATGAAGTTGCCAAGGTGTTGCGCTTCTTTAACACGCTAAGAACAAACAGAAAGAAAGCCAGGCTGAACAAATAAATGTTACTTGCCGATTGCGTTAAATGTTGCGCGAACACCGTCGACGTTCAGATGAACTCTCCAGAAAACAGTGACGTGCGGTGAGGTTTATGGCTGGTGAGGCACTGACACAGGGGTTTCAAATTTTTTTAGGCTTGTGGACTTCAACTCCCAGAATTCCACAGCCAGGCATGCTCAGTTCCAATTTAAAGCGACAGCATTTGTTTTTCTCCTTTGCGGAAAAGTTTTCCTTCATTCTTTTTCTTCTCCCTCCCCTCCTTCCTCCCTCTCTCCCTCCCTCCCCCCGCTCTCAAACAGACACACGCACACAGAGAAGTTGGATCCCTCTCGCCATCAAACATCCACCTCTGCCTACCTATCTCGGGTTCCCTGGGAAGGTGAATAACGATGCCAAATCCAGCCTAAACATCTGCCTAGCACATTTCTCCAGGTGTAATTGATTGGGGGAAGACAAGACAAGGCGCTGCACTTTACATATCCCTACACTTTATTAGTCGCCCCGCAGCGCATCCCTGTCAGGGTGACATCCAGTAAAAGACACAAACAAGAGCTTGCCAAATTGCAACCTAATGATTAGGCAATTAATCAAAGCAGCAATTAAAAAAAAAGCAGGAAGGACGAAAAGCACAACTGGGGAAACATGGAAGGGAGACGTTATCGGAGGGAGCCCGCTGCCACACCGCATCAAGAAAAGAAGAAAGAGTGAGATACACGCTGTGCACTCCAAATGTAAATCAGATTTTTAGGGGCAAATATTACGAGCACGTTGCACGATCTTTGCTAGATTCAGAAGGAAAAAAACAACGGAGTAAAAAACAAACCCCTGCCATTTATAATTGCAGAAGCTCCTGCCACCTCTGGGATAGTTAGCTTACTAGCTGGATACCTGTGCTTTGCAACAAAACTATGTGATCAGGCAATGCAGGAGAAATCCGGTTCACAATCCGTTGGCTCAGTGGTGGTCGGAGATTGAAACACATGGGGGAATATTGCTCCCGCCGCCTTGAGTCCAGAAGCAGTTCCATAGGCGGAAGGCGTAGACATTTTGGTGAGGTACCGATGTTTAGTACTGTAAGGAGCCCCAGACCGCTCCTGAGTGAAGGAGTGTAACGCCTGCCGGTTTGAACTGAGGTAACAGAATGTGAGGCAAGTGGCAGTTGGAACAGAGTTCTTTTCATGTGGGGAGGGGGAGTAAAATGTCTAAGCATCAGAATGTGTTAATATAAAGCAACTGGCAGTTGGAACAGAGTTCTTTTCAGGTGGGGAGGGTGAATAGTACTCCTTAGCATCAGAGCGTGTTAATTACTCTATAAGAAATACTAATGATCTGACGGTCATTTTGAAAAATCCTTTTTTAGCGAACACCTAGAAGCCAAGAGGAACATACGTGCCAAGTTTCAAGTTTGTAGGCTTTATGGTTCTGGAGATTTAATGATGAGTGAGTGGTACTTGGCTTTTATATATAGAGATTTACTCCTCTATTTATTTATCAAATTTCTAAATTCTGGTCGATAATTTAAAATCCTACTGTGATGCTGCGATTCTAATCTTAATTGGTCTACAGAAGAGAGTATTTGGAGCTCAGGTTTGAGCTGTGGAGATGCTTTCTGAGCTTGCTTTTTTCCCCTTGCAGACGTTTCCTGACCCAACTAGGTAACAGCATCAGTGATAGAAGGGAGCGGGGTTTATAGAGAGGAGGAGGAGGACTGTGAGCTTGGTTGTTTCCTTTCAGACATTTCTTGACCCAACTAGGTAACATCATCAATGCTGCAGAAAATGGAGAATAGGTATATCCCAGTGTGGGTTGTAGGCAGTACGCTCCCACTCTGGGCATACTGGAGCCTTCCCGGAGCACCGGATACTGTTCTGGTACGGTGCTCTGGAGGGCCCACCTGCCCGCCCGAGCTCCTTACTGGTCTTTTAAGACTTCAGCATTTCCGCGCATGCACATGGCGCGTACAGCACCTGCATGACGCTCCGCTGAGTAGCTGAGGCGTCTCAGTTGCTCGCAGAGGTGCTATGCGCGCGTCCATGTGGACGCCGCCGGGCCCGTTCCAACCGTACCGGTTGGAACGGGATCCGGAACCAACCACTGGTATATCCCCTTCTTTGTGGGAGCCCTTCAAATATTGGAACACTTCTATTGTGTCACCCTTAAGTCCTTCTTCTCACTAGTGTTTCAATATTTGAGGGGCTGCCACAAAGAAGAGGGGTGTGTGTCAATCTGTTCTCCAAAGCCCCTGAAGGTAGGATAAGAAGCTATGGGTGGAAACTGATCAAGGAGAGAAGCAACCTAGAACTAAGGAGAAATTTCCTGAAAGTGAGAACAATTAACCAGTGGAACAACTTGCCACCAGACGTTGTGGGTACTCCAACACTGGAGGTTTTTAAGAAGAGATTGGACAGTTATTTGTCTAAAATGGTATAGCATCAGAAGTGGTTTTCTGCCGGTTCACCCTGGATCAGACGAACTGGTAGTGGTGGCGGTGGGAGGCTCCACATGTGCGCACGAGCAAACCAGTAGTAAAATAAATTAGTAGTAAACCAATAGTAAAATAAATTAGTAGTAAACCAGTAGTAAAATGAATTAGTAGTAAATCAATAGTAAAATAAATTAGCAGTAAACCAGTAGTAAAATAAATTATTAGTAAACAAATAGTAAAACAAATTAGTAGTAAACCAGTAGTAAATAAATTAGTAGTAAACCAATAGTAAAATAAATTAGTAGTAAACCAATAGTAAAATAAATTAGTAGTAAACCAGTAGTAAAATAAATTAGTAGTAAACCAGTAGTAAAATAAATTGAACCCACCACTGTATAGCATCTTCTACTCAAGCAAGGGGGTGACTAGAAGACCTCCAAGGGTCCCTTCCAGCTCTATTCTGAATGGAAACTTGAATTGAAACCCCCTGCTCAAGCCCCTTAGAGATTGTTGCTCTCAGTCTTTTCCTTGTGTTGTGTGAACACAGCAAACCCACCTTTGGTGCCAAAGGAAGGAACTTGCTCCTGGTTTAAAAAAACATATTTTCCCTCTCTGTAAGGAAAATTCTCCAGCAGAAAACGATAGTGTGGGGGCATCTTGCTCCCACTGCTACTGGCCGATATTTATTCATTATTATTCTGTGTTTGAAGTTTATTAGGCTTTCCACACTGACTGCCAAGATCAATTGCAATCCAAATGCAAGTTAAAAAAAAAACCCACCAAACAGCCCTTTTTAAACTATTAAATTCGACGCTAAATTATAAGCCGCGGGAAAACTCCAGTTATAGGGGTTTTAATGGCAACGCTACAGCATTTTAAAAAGCCAGTGGGGAGATGCGTTCGCTCCATCCAACAAAAAGCGCACGAGAAGGTCGTTGTTGTGGCCCGCCAGTGGCCACCGGAGCTGGCAGCAGATTCGGAGAGTGAGGAGGGGTTGGGGAGGAACCTGGGCCAGTCCTGGAGTCTGGGGGAAGGCTCGGACGAGGGTTCTGTGTCGGGGGCAGAGAGGGGGGCCAAGAACCGTATGCCAGTTATCAGCTGCTATCAGTTATCAGTTATTAGGAGCCGAGGTGGCGCAGTGGTTAAATGCATCACTGCAGGCTACTTCAGCTGACTGCAGTTCCGCAGTTCGGCTGTTCAAATCTCACCGGCTCAGGGTTGACTCAGCCATCCATCCTTCTGAGGTGGTAAAATGAGGACCTGGATTGTTGGAGGGCAATATGCTGACTCTGTAAACCGCTTAGAGAGGGCTGAAGGCCCTATGAAGCGGTATATAAGTCTAACTGCTATTGCTATTGCCTTCGGAGGTCAGACATCAGTGAGGCAGAAGAACAGCTGGAGCCTGTTCCCAGTGTGCGCATGCGCAGAGTTGCCAGACGAAGGGAAGAGCTAAAGAACAGGGGTCGACTTGGAGGAAAGCCACAGGTGGACGGTGAATGGCCCCTCCCAGAGGGAATAAAAGAGGAGCGAAAGGGGAGGGAGAATTCCCAGAATTCCTCAGGCTGTCAATCATCGAGGGTGGGGCTCTCCAAAGTTTGGCAACTTTGAGAACTCGTAGACTTCAACTCCCAGGATTCCCCAGGCAGCCTGATTTTAAAATGCCAGATTGAGTAGATTAGCTTGTTTCTTTCTGGCTGTGAACTTCGGATCACCCGTTTCTCTCCTTTGCCCCAGTTGACCCTCTCCGACAAGGTAGCCTTATCCTTCGATAATTCAGGCACTTTCACCGCGCGTGACCCTTTTCGAGGGCTAAAAAAAGAGAACACCGATAAAACTTTCCAAACTATGGAGTCCAGCCCAGCCTTCCAAGCGAAGGAGGCAAGAGAGATGGAGAGCCAGCAGGGCGGCGTCTAACTCAACCGAAATATCATATTCTTGGAGGGGATAAAAATGCGGGGGGGGGGGGGGAAACACTGGGGAAAAAAGTGGCCCGTAAACTATCCGCAAAATGTGTTTTCAGGGAGAAATGGCAACTTGGATTTTGCAAGAGTGGGGAGGGGGGCTCTTCAGCCATGGGGAGGAATGGGAGGGTGGGAAGAAACCCAGATGCTTAATTCTAGGGGGGCGGCACCAGGTTGCAGAACCAGGCCAGCCCCTGGGCCCATAAATAGAGCCCCTCTCAGCGGAAATGCAGCTCTGATCCAACTGAATGCAGACGTTTGAAAAAGGCAGGAGTCAATTTCCTATCTTCCTTCCTTCCTCCTTCTCTGCATTCATCTTCACCTTCCTTCTTCCTTCTCTCCTCCCTCCCCCTTCCTTCCTTCTCATCTTCCTCTTCCTCCTTCTCTTCCCACCCTCCTTCCCTTCTTATCATTATCTTCCTTCTTCCTTCTCTCTCCTCCCTCCTTCCCATCCATCCATCCATCCATCCAATCATCCTCTTCCTTCTTCTATTCTCTCCCTCCTTCCCTTCTCACCATTATCTTCCTTCTCTCCTCCCTCCCTCCCATCCATCCATTCATCTTATCTTCCTCCTTCTCTTCCCTCCCTTCTTCCACCCTCTCCCTCCCTCTTCCTTCTCATCATTATCTCCCTTTCTCCTTCTCCTCCCTCCCCCAATTCCTTCTTCCCTTCCTTCCTTCTTCCATCCCCAATTCCTCCCTCCCCCCATCTTCATCTCCCTTCCTCCTCCTCTCATCCTTCCCTTCCTCCTTCTCAGCTTTCTCTTCCTCCCTCTCTTTCCCTCCCTCCCTCCTCATCATTATCTCCCTTCATCTATCTCCTCTCTCCCACCCTCCCTCCCTTCCTTCCATCCATCCTTCTCATCTTCATCTTCATCATCTTTCCCTTCACTCCCATCATCTGCTTTTCTCCTTCTCTTCTCCCTCCCTCCCTTCTCATCTTCCTCCTTCTCTTCCCTCCCTCCCTTCTCATCATTATCTCCATTCCTCCTTCTTTCTCCTCCCACCCTCTCTCCTCCCTCCCTCCCTATCTTCCTCTTCCTCCTTCTCTTCCCTCCCTCTCTTTCCCTCCCTCCCTTCTCATCATTATCTCCATTCCTCCTTCTCTCTCCTCCCTCCCTCTCTCCTCCCTCCCTCCCATCCTTCCTTCTCATCTTCATCATCTCCCTTCTGCCTTCCCTTCCCTCCCTCCCTCCCATTCTCCGTCCAATTTTAATTAAATTCCCTCCCCCAATTTTCAAAATTATTTCTTCTGCAGTTTGCAAAAGAAATGCAACGTTATTGCATGGGCCAAGGATGTGAACCAATGCGCACCTTTTTCTAGGTGACAGGAAGACAATTTTGCTTCTCATCCCGTTACTGATTTGCTTCGATAAAACCATATAGAGGCTTCCAACCTGGCGCCTTTAAGACTCGCGTGGACGCTTCTGGCTGGGGGATTCTGGGAGTTGAAGTCCATGAGTCTTAAAGGAGCCAAGGTTGGACATGCTTGATTTAACACACCCAGTATCTTATCCTTTCTCCTTGGGTGAGCAGAAAATGCTAAATAAAAAACAAAACACCAAAGTAATAAAACTGCCAAAGAACACTCAATGCTAAAAATGAGAAATAAATAAAACCGCAGACGAACAGGGGGTGCTGTTTTTCTCCTTCCAAATCGCCCTTTCTCAGCTACGAAAAGTGAAATTTGGAGAACACAATGACACAAAAGAAATGGAATCTCTTTGGCTACGGCTCAGTGGGAAGTGGACTCTTTCCCCCTTCTCTCTCTGTGTGTGTATTTGTGTGTGTTTGTGGTGTTTACTTTGAGAGGTACCGCGTATTTCTGGCTCCCAGCACCAAACACATTAGCCGTGGCTCCCATCAAGAGGCCTATCCATCAAGATCAGCCTTCTGCTATGCAATTAAATGACAGGATGTTATGACATGCAGGGGTTTTCTGGTTTGGCCTGACAAGCTTTCATTACCACTCAGGGCCTCGAGCCATGTTCCTTGGGAGTTCTAGCGTCAACCTAGATGCCAATCGGCTAAACCGGAGCGCAAGAGTTGATAAAAAATTCCCAGGCTGTTGATGAAAAGGTCGACTTTTCATAAACGTGTCGGTTGCCATGAAAAACTTCTGCCTTGCCTCCAGTGTTGGTGGGACAAATGGAATGATTCTTATGCTGTTCAAGGTACCGAGTTCTAATCCTAGTGGCGTGTATCATCTAGGATATATGTTGGAACAGGAGCTGTTTTTTTTTAAAAAAAATCTCTTATAGGTAGCGTTCGACTTACGACGGGAACGGAGCCAAAGAGCCAGCGCTGTCTGAAGACGTCTCCCTGCTTTCAAACTACTAGATTGGCAGAAGCTGGGACAAGTAACAGGAGCTCACTCCATTATGCGATGCTAGGGATTCGAACCGCCGACTTTTCTGATTGACAAGCTCAGCATCTTAGGCACTGAGCCATGTCCCCTGGAGATGGATGGATAGATGATAGATAGATAGATAGATAGATAGATAGATAGATAGATAGATAGATATTAAATAGATAAATAGATTAAATAGATAGAGATAGATAGAAAAATAGATAAAATAGATAGGTTAGTGTTCTGACCCCCCCTTCTCCGTCCAGGAACGAAAGCCAAAAGCCACATAACTAAAAAGGTTTCTTTTAATCAGGCAAGACTCTCGTTGGCTGCAAGCCCAAATAAACAAATAAATAAGCTCTCTGGCAGCAATTACTACGAACCTAGGCAATGCAAATAAGCTTCTCACAGCAAACCACTTATCCAAGTTGGTTTCTCTGAATCATGAACATGATCGAGAACGTTGACTCCTGCAACCAGGGCGTGGCACAAACAGTCTCTTTTATACTCAGGAGAGGACCTTAATCAGCATCAGCTGCTCGTAATCACCTCCTGTGGTTACTCCGTTGTTCCTGACGCCGAGTAGCCCTGCGCCTGCATGCATCCTGAAACAACTCCCAAATGTTTTCCTGAACCTTCCCTTTGATCCAATGCTTTGCCGCCACCTGGTGGCCGGCCAGTCTCTCCTCGCCCTGCTCGGAGTCAACACCCTGTCCAGGGTCCTCCACCTTCTCCAAGGCCGACTCATAAGACCCCCTCGCTGTCGGAAGCTCCAAAGGCTCATTATGCCGGGCCACAACAGGTTAGATAGACAGACAGGCAGACAGGCAGACAAATAAATACATGTATTCTGCAACCAACCCATCCCTCCTAGGGACTTTTTTTAAATAAGGCCACAAGAATATTAGCTTAATGAACCAGTTTGCTGTAATTACGATATAAGTGATGAAGGGCAGAAATAAAAAGTACTTAGGAAAAAAAACATATAAACAGGTGGTCCTTTTATATGTGCAAACAAGGGAGAAAAACTGCTTTCCAAGCCCATATTTGTATCCTTCGGGCTCGCTGGGATGTAATGAGGGATGAATGTGCTCTGTGATGTCCCCAAATTTAATTTAATTACTCCCTGCCAGAGTGGGCGGCTTCAGCATTAGAGTGTTTTAAAGAGGACATTCTGTTTCCAGAAAATAAATGCCTTTTTGATGATAAGCTATATTTTCTTGGGCAGAGCACCTATGTGAAATAACGGGAGTCCTTATTTAGCTGGCAGGCTGTAAATTTCAGGGTATTTTAGCTGCTCCGCTGCATTTAATTTGGGAGCCATGGGAAGCGCGGGAGACGGAGTTTACTCCCGTTGCAAGCAGCTCCTGAAGGAAACACCAGGTGGAGCTCTGCCGTGGCCACAAAGATTATACTTCTTGGTGAAGGAGTGAAAATGGAAGGTATTTTGGGTTCCCTACTACGCCGAAAACAGAGAAACCAAATTAAGGCAGTGCAGAAACTGAACCCGGAACGCCAGATGTTGCTGATGGTGTCTTCAGACGTCTGGAGCCTTGAGGGGTTGCCACAAAGAAGAGGGGGGTCAACTTATTCTCCAAAGCACCTGAGGGCAGGACAAGAAGCAACGGGTGGCAACTAATCCAGGAGAGGAGCAACCTAGAAGTAAGGAGAAATTTCCTAATGGTGAGGACATTTAATCAGAGTCTTCGGGAGTTGTGGGCTAAGAAGAGATTGGACATCCGTTTGTCTGAAATGGTACAGGGTTTCCTGCCTGAGCAGGAGGTTGGACTAGAAGACCTCCAAGGTCCCTTCCAACTCTGCTATTATATTGTATTACCCCCAAGGTCCCTTCCAACTTTGTTATTCTGTTCTGTTCTGTTCTGTTCTATTCTATTTATTCTATTCTATTCTATGCTGTTCTGTTTGATTCTATTCTATTTCCTCCTATTCTATTTCCTCTTCTATTCTATTCTATTCTATTTCCTATTCTATTCTATTTCCTATTCTATTCTATTTCCTATTCTATTTCCTATTCTATTCTATTTCCTATTCTATTCTATTTCCTATTCTATTCTATTCTATTTCCTATTCTATTCTATTTCCTCCTATTCTATTTCCTCTTCTATTCTATTCTATTCTATTTCCTATTCTATTCTATTTCCTATTCTATTCTATTTCCTATTCTATTCTATTCTATTTCCTATTCTATTCTATTTCCTCCTATTCTATTTCCTCTTCTCTTCTCTTCTATTCTATTTCCTATTCGATTCTATTTTCTATTCGATTCTATTGTGTTTTCTATTCTATCCTAGACAAACAAATCAGAACAGGGCCAGGTTATTTACAAGACCGCCTTTGCCTTAGGACATCGACCCAACCTAGCAGCTCAGATTGGTGGGCATGCCCCTCGCCCCTTCCTCTAAATATTGCCACCTGATGGGAGCTAGGGAACATGCCTTTTCCCATGGCCAGGGGTGAGATTCAGCCAGTTTGGACTGGTTTGGGCGAAATGGATGCTAATTTTACATCTGGTTCGCTGAACCGGTAGTTGCAAGGACTGGCTGGCCACGCCCTCCCCTCCCCTCCCCGGAGTCTCCACGTGGCCCCGTTTCGGATGCCAGGCAAATACAGGGCCTGCATGGAGGCTCTGGGAGGGTGATTAAAGGGCCTCCCGGAAGTTCCGGAAACTCCATAAAAGGGGCCTATTTCTGGCTTCCGGAGGGCCTCCAGCAGGGGTGGGTTTCGGCCACCATTACTACGGGTTTTGGTGCCGGAAAAAATGTGCACGGGCATGCTCGTTTTGCTTGTGCGCACACCATACAGAGGCTCCGGGTGCGTGCACATTAAAACGATCTGCGCATGCGCACAACATTAAAAAAAAGGAATAAAAATTATGTTTTTTTTCAATGAAGATTGTTCTGCGCATGTGCAGAAGAGGAAATCAAAAATGCTGGCTGGGGAATTCTGGGAGTTGAAGTCCGGACATCTTCAAGTTGCCAAGGTTGAGAAACACTGAACTAGGAGCACTACTCAGGTGACCCTAAGGACAGAGATAAACCTCCAGTGGCCTCAACGACTCTCTAAAAGGATGCAAATGACCAGCTGTCTGCAAGGAGAATCAATCCTTCCTTTCCCACCATCCAGTCAGAGTTGAAGAAGCTTCTTGGAGGAGAAGTGAAACGTCTTCAAAGAAAAGAAAAAAAATCTTCTAATCCTCCTTTTTTTTTTTAGTGTGGGAAAGAGGAGCTACGCCGAATCTCACCCTCTTCGCTTCAAACAGGTTGTTTAACTTTTTTGCTCAGGAGCCGAATCTGATATTTTGGTCACGTCCGAAATCCTGGATACGCCACGTTTCAGATCCAAATTTAACCGACCAAAATAAGATAAATGCAAAGGAGGTTTTGGCCTTTTCGGATGCTTGTTTTCACGAGCGGCTTCCTGGGGGTGACTTAAAAACGTTGCCCAAAAACTCGAGTCTCCTGGCTGAAGTGCAGCGTCCACATTCAGAATTCCTCGCATAATTTGGTTTCCGTCCCAAGAAACCCTCAATCTTAAAAGTTGAGAAAATAAACAGAGATCAGGGGAACTGGAGTTCAGAGCATGAAATTGAAGCCGTCCATAGCTCGGAAGATTTGGATGCTCAGAAACCAGCCGCCGAAGATGCTGAAGGAGCAACTTCTCTGCATAAGCACCAGGAAATCGCCTCCGTGATTTATCGATAGCAGAATAAAATAACAGAATAACAGAATTGGAAGAGAGCTTAGAGGTCTTCTAGTCCAACCCTTTGCTCAAGGAGGAAACCTGTTGATAATGAAAGCTGATGATAAAAAGTTAGTTAATTTTGGGTGATTAATAAGTAGGGATTTTAGTATTTCGTAGATTGTTTTAGATTATCATTGAATGTTTATTCATTAACGTATAATTAATTACGACAACAATAATGAAATGATTAAGTTAATTAGTATAAGTAACTTGGTTATAAATTGTAAATTGGGACTTGGCGAAAAGACCTATAAATTTTATTAATAAACTTTTGTTTAGATTTTGCTATAAAGGTATAATTACTTTGGGTCTGAAGAGAGGTGATATAAATAGTAAATAATTTTTTTGTTAACCACAATAATAACAAGGAAATGTTAATGGATATTTTTGGTGATTAATAAGTAGGAATGTTTGTATTTTGTAGATTGTTTTAGATTGTTATTAAATGTTCATTTGTTAACATATAATTAACTATGCTAATAATAATGAAACGATAACCTTAATTGGTAAAAATAACTGGGATATAAATTGTAAATTGGGACTTGGGGAAAAGACCTATAAATTTTAATAATAAATTCTTGTTTAGAGCTTGCTATAAAGGTAAAACTTCTTTTGGGGTCTGGTGAGAGAAGAGGTGATATAAATAGTAAATAATTTTTGTTAACCCAATATTTTACTGTTGCCTTTGTTACATTTGTGCAGTATTTGTACTGATAAATAAATAAAGGGAGACTAGTATAGATCTATTTCAAGCTATTTAAATAGCTAAATAGCTTGAAATAGATCTATACTAGTCTCCCTTTACTTATTTATCAGCACAAATACTACACACATATGTGTGTGTGTGTGTGTGTGTGTGTGTGTGTGTGTGTGTGTGTGTTGTATTAGTAAAAGCAAATTGGATAGAAGCTTTAAATTGTGAGTGGGGGGGGGAAAGGGGGGAATGCTTAGATATTTTATTAACTGACTTTGTTTCAGAATATGTTATAAAGGTGTAATGTTATTGGAGGTTTATTGAAATTGCGAATGAATGCCAGAAGGGATTCACTGGGACTCATTGTTGTTAGTTTGAGTGACGTTCTCAAAATAACGTCTTCAAACAAAAATGAGTCCGGTTGCAATGATTCAACTTTCAGGCAACTTCAGAGAATTCCACAATTGCAGTCAACTTATATTTGAAATCTCTAGCAGGTCTGGAGCACAAGCTGGCATGATAAACATTTACTCCACATTTGCAAGGCCCATCCTACAGACATGTGTGCAACCTCATTACTCTCCAGGGCAGGGGTCGGCAACCTTAAACACACGAAGAGCCACAAAGGTCCTAACCGGAATCCCCCCCACTTCAATTCTGGAGCCGACCGCAATTCCAGTTTCCCCACCATAGAGTCTCCTCCTGGAGTGCCGTGCTCACCCGCCCTCCCTTTTGAGCTCCTCTCAAAATTGTGGTGGCGACACGGAGATGAGCGACGAAAGAGCCACATGCAGCTCCAGAGCCACATGCAGCTCCAGGGCCACATGCAGCCCCAGAGCCACATGCAGCTCCAGAGCCACTGGTTGCCAATCCCTGCTCTAAACACAAAAAATGAGAAAGGAGGCCCGAAGATGCTCATGTAAACAGCTTCCCTCCCTGTGTTTGTGGTTGTGTGTTTGAGATACAGCAGCACGATGGCTTCCCCCAGCTTATTTTGCAAGACCACCTGGAGTTTTCCCAAGATTGCGCTATCAAACAAGGTGATGAAAATGCCTGCAGATTTTTTTGACAGGAAACGAATGGAAAACCAAAGGAAAACAGATGGATGGTGCTGCGGAGAGCTTCGGTGTGTCTAGATCATTAAAAAAAAAAGAGAGAACAAAACATAACACAATCCACAAACCATCAAAATAGCAATCTCCACTCCCCCATAAATGTCTTATCCCACTGTTCCATCCACACTGGTTTTTGGTAGATGCCAGTCTGTGCATTGCACTAAGCCACAATTTGCTGAAACACGGTTTGTTCAGCTAACCATATATCTCTGGGTTTTTTCTCAAGGCAGTGCAACACAATTCACCATTTGGGCCACACTGTTCTCGAGAGTTGGGATAATGTAGAACACAGAATGATACGTTTGGAAGGGGCTTCAGAGGTCGTCTAGTCCAACCCCCTGCTCGAGCAGGAGACCTGATATCATGCTGGAAAAATGGCTGTCCATTCTCTTCTCAAAAGCCTCCAATGATGATGTTGAACAAGCATCTGTTGACCCAACAGATTGAGCATGCAAAACACAGGATATCCACTAAGAATCCAGCAAACTGAGATTAAACAACCACCTAACGGCATCATGTGTGAATGCCGTCCTTAGATTTTGTTGTGGCCCGCCAGCAGAGCTGGCAGCAGACCCAGACAGTGAGGAGGTTGGGGAGGAACCTGGGCCAGTCCTGGAGTCTGGGGAAGGCTCAGAGGAGGGCTCGGAGGAGGCAGAGAGGGGGCCAGAGTCGAATGCCAGTTATCAGCTGCCTTCGGAGTCGGACATCAGTGAGGCAGAAGAACAGCTGGAGCCTGTTCCCAGTGTGCGCAAGCGGAGAGTTGCCAGAGGAAGGGAAGAGCTAAAGAACAGGGGTCGACTTGGGAGTAAGGCCACAGGTGGACGATGAATGGCCCCTCCCAGAGGAAATAAAAGGGGAGCGAAAGGGGAGTGGAGTTTGCAGGAGACAATCAGTTCGCTTCATTGGTTCGTGACTCTCCGAGGCTCCTTGCCAAGTTTTGAAGATCTCAGCCTGGCAGCTCTCCAAGCCAGATAAGGTCTGTGACCGTAAATCCTCCCTTGAAAGACTTTGCTGGATGTGAATGAGTAGAATTGACAGCAAATTAATAAAAGGGTTTTTTGTCGGGACCAAGAGTTTGCTTCCTGCTCTGGGGAAGACTCGGTCAGAACAGATTTATAACCGAGCTGGTGAATCATGTTTTGTGAAGATAGGCACTATAGAGTGTAATGTGTGAACCTGGATAGAATCACATGTTCTTCCCAGAAGGTTTTCTCCCTATCTCCTGACATAAACAGACAAGAAGAAGTCAGAAGCCATGATGTATGTTATAACATTTATAACTTATTAGGAATAAATATGATGTCCACAGGTGTGTAGCTTTAGCAATAGGGATAATCCTCGACTTACGACCACAACGGAGAGCAGAACGTCTGTTGCAAAGGAAAGCATAAAATTGGGCCTGGATGTGTGATGACCCGCTTAACAACTGGCTGAGTGATTTTGGCCTAATCACCAGGTGACTGTGAGTTCTAGTCCTGCCTTAGACATGAAAGCTGGCTGGAGAACTTTGAGCCAAACACTAGGAGAAGGTGAGTTCTAGTCCCACCTTAAACATGAAAGACGGTGGGGTGACCCTGGGACAATCACCAGGTGACTATGAGTTCTAGTCCTGCCTTCAACATGAAAGACAGTGGGGGGACCCTGGGCCAATCACTAGGAGACAGTGAGTTCTAGTCCCACCTTAAACATGAAAGACAGTGGAGGGAACCTGGGCCAATCACTAGGAGACAGTGAGTTCTAGTCCCACCTTAAACATGAAAGTCAGTGGAGGGAACCTGGGCCAATCACTAGGAGACAGTGAGTTCTAGTCCCACCTTAAACATGAAAACCAGCTGGGTGACTTTGGGCCAGTGCCTCCCCCTCTCTTTCAATCCCACCTCCTTGTTGTGGGGAAAACAGGAGAAGGAAGGAATCTTAGGTTATTTATTCATTACTTAGGAAGTAATAAAGGTGGGATTTTAAAAAAAACACCAAATCACTCAATCAATAAGCAAGCAAGAGAGCTTATAGGTGCCCTTTCCAGCTGTTCCCAAGTGGCCCTCGCTATATTGCAGCAACATTTTCTGCCAATCACACATATAGGGACGTTGGCATCGGGTGATGTAAACACTGCCTACCATGACGAAGTCTTTGGCTCCGTGTAGGCTACGCCTTGTAGCCCCTCTTCAGTTGCAAGCCCTGGAGATGCATCGCAGAGGGGAAAAGTGGCCAGATCTGGGGTCTCAAATCATCCTCTCCCCCCCTACCTCTCTTTCCATTTCTGTGTTCTCTCTCCTTCTCTCCTTCTCTTTCTATCATCTCTATTCATCTCCCTTTCTCTCCCTCCCTCCCTTTCTTTCTCTCCCTCCCACCCTCCCTTTCTGTTTCTATCATCTCCCTCTCTCCTCCTCCCTCACCCACTTTCTGTTTCTATCATCTCTATCCCTCTTTCTCCCCCTTCTCTCTCCCTCTCTCTTTCTGTCTTTCTATCATCTCTATCCATCTCTCTCCCTCCCTCCCTCTTTCTATCAATCATCTCCATCTATCTCTCCCTCACTTTCTATAATCTCTATTCACCCCTCCCCCTCTCTTTTTATCATCTCATCCATCTCTCCCTCCCTTTCTTTTTTCTCTCCCTCTTTTTCTCTTTCTATCATCTCTATCCATCTCTCCCTCCATCCCTCTTTCTCTTTCTATCAATCATCTCTCTCCCTCCCTCTCTCTCCCTCTCTCTTTCTATCATCTCATCCATTTCTCCCTCCCTCCCTTTTTCTCTCTCCCTCTTTTTCTGTTTCTATCATCTCTATCCATCTCTCCCTCCATCCCTCTTTCTCTATCAGTCATCTCTATCCATCTCTCTCTCCCTCCCTCTCTCTCCCTCTCTCTTTCTATAATCTCTATCCATCTCTCCCTCCCTCCCTCCCTTACTTTCTCCCCCTCCTTCTTTTTCTGTTTGTATCATCTCTCTCCATCTCTCCCTCCCTCCCTTTCTCTCCTTCTCTCTCTTTTGGCTCCGGACCAGCCACTAGAACTGCCAATCTGTATTCAGGAGAGGCGAAGGCTGACTCATATCTGTAGCGCCGGACCGCGTAAAAATAGCTCAGTCACTTTTACATCTTTTCAATCCGAGCGGAGACTTATGTTAAATATATCTCGCTGGGAATGCTCGATGCATCTCTCAAACTCTGGGCTTTAGGAGTTCGCGGGACGGGTTGTTTGACTGAGGAACCTCAGTCAATGGGAGCTACCAGATGTTGTATTTGCTTCGATCAGTGTTTCTCAACCTTGGCGACTTTAAGTCCTGTGGACTTCAACTCCCAGAATTCCCCAGCCAGCTGTGCAGTATTTCACTTAACAGGTTGCAAAATGGGGCCAAATTTCACTTAACCACTGTCTCACCTAGAGACAGAAATTTTCAGCTCAATTATCGCCATAAGTAGAGGACTATTTGTATTTTTATTTGGATTACGTTACTTCTGAAGAGTGACACGCAATCAGGGGTCTTTCTCCCCCCCCTGCTGTCAGCATCTCTAAATCACCCGGCCTTACACGCAAACGTCATTAAACCCCCCCCCTCAAATTCCACTTATTCGTGCTGTAAAAGACCCACGTTGCAAAATTCCAATTATTATCCAGTCCCTTGGCTGTCCATGAATAACGCAATCTTCTTTTTGTTTTGCTTTTTTTTAGCTGATCTCGGTTATAAATTATTTCGGCTGCTCATGTGCTGTCGCCCAAATCAAAGGTTAGAATTTTGTTTATAGTAAAACGTGGAAAGAAACGTTGGGCTAATTAATTGTTTGGCTCCTGGCTTCTACCACTATCTATTCCTGCCTAAGGTTTTTTCCCCTCCTCCCATGCGATTAGGAGATCCATTTCAACATTCGCTTCTTTTCCAGAATTCCCAGGAATGCAGAAGGCAGGCGTGTAAAAGATATGGCTCATCAGTTTCGGGTACGTTGAGCTTCGCAGACCCCGGAGGACTCTGCTTGTTTAAAATGTGCGGAGGTAACACACACAGGCAATTGTGGTTGTGTTTATCAAGATAATTTAGAAAGGCAGAGTAGAAAGAATTGGGGGGGGGGGAAATGTGCAAGTTGCAAAACCCTGTTTTAGACCAAAAAAGAGAAAGGCTGAGATGAAAATGAGATTATTAATTTAGAATGGGGTAGAATATATCCTGTTTTCCCAAAAATAAGACCTCCCCGGATAATAAGCCCAATCGGGGCTTTTGAGCGCATGCGCTAAAATAAGCCCTCCCTGAAAATATTGCAACACAGCAGCAGCCATGAGGTGACCACGCTCGCCGTCTCCAGCACCTCAAAAATAATAAGACCTCCCAGAAAATAAGGCCAAGCGCTTATTTCGGGGGTCAAAAGAAAATAAGACCCTGTCTTATTTTGGGGGAAACACGGTATATATAAAAACCCACCTGAAAAAAACTCTGTTCCAACTGCCACTTGGGTGTGGGCGTGGCCAGGCTGTGACTCATCGGCCTGCGGGCTGGGAGTTTAGACATTATACTCCCCCTCCCCACTTGAAAAGAACTCTGTTCCAACTGCCACTTGGGCATGGGCGTGGCCAGCGCGTGACTCATCCAGCCTGTGGACTGGGAGTTTAGACATTATACTCCTCCTCCCCACTTGAAAAGAACTCTGTTCCAACTGCCATTTGGGCGTGGGCATGGCTAGCGCGTGATTCATCCTGCCTGCGGGCTGGGAGTTTAGACATTATACTCTCCCTCCCCACCTGAAAAGACCTCTGTTCCAACTGCCACTTGGGCATGGGCATGGGCATGGCCAGTGCGTGATTCATCCGGCCTGCGGGCTGGGAGTTTAGACATACTCTCCCTCCCCACCTGAAAAGAACTCTGTTCCAACTGCCACTTGGGCGTGGCCAGCGCGTGACTCATACGGCCTGCGGGCTGGGAGTTTAGACATTATACTCTCCCTCCCCACCTGAAAAGAACTCTGTTCCAACTGCCACTTGGGCGTGGGCATGGCCAGCGCGTGACTCATCCGGCCTGTGGGCTGGGAGTTTAGACATTATACTCCCCCTCCCCACTCGAAAAGAACTCTGTTCCAACTGCCACTTGGGCGTGGGCATGGCCAGCGCATGACTCATCCAGCCTGCGGGCTGGGAGTTTAGACATTATACTCTCCCTCCCCACCTGAAAAGAACTCTGTTCCAACTTCCACTTGGGCGTGGGCATGGCCAGCGCATGACTCATCCAGCCTGCGGGCTGGGAGTTTAGACATTATACTCTCCCTCCCCACCTGAAAAGAACTCTGTTCCAACTTCCACTTGGGCGTGGGCATGGCCAGCGCGTGACTCATCCAGCCTGCGGGCTGGGACTTTAGACATTCTACTCCCCCTCCCCACCTGAAAAACACTCTGATGCTAAGGAGTTAGACTGAGGGAGAGAAGGGGATAGGTGAGGCCGATGGTAACTAGCATTTATTTTCAAGCTGTTAAGTGTCGATTTATCCAGAGCGAACACATAGTATCGTAGCAGAGCACCCGTATCCAGCTAGTAGAATAATTTTATTCTCATTCAAAGACAATAAAGCTATTTCATTTATTTATTTATTTTATTTTATTCTAATATATTCTAAATTAATAATCTCATTTTCAGCTCAGCCTTTTTTTTGGGGGGGGGGGTCTAGGATGGGTTTGCAACTTCAAGACGGGTGGGCTTCAGCTCCCAGAATTCCCTGGCCAGCTGGGGAATTCTGGGAGTTGAAGTCCAGACATCTTCAAGTTGACAAGGTTGAGAAACACTGAACTATTGAACTATTGGGACGATTCGCTTCCGTCACAGAGCAGCAGGGTTGACCATCCTCAATAGTTTCAAACTGCTGGACTCCCAAACTCCCAAAATTCCCCAGCCAGCATTGTTTAAATACAGGAAGACCCGGTTTTCTCTTTTAAAAATACTTCGAAGTGTTCAGGTGTTGCCACATCTTTGCGAAACTAATTAGAAATTCCAGTTTTTGCACTGAATAAAATGTTACTTCTTCTACCGGTGCCCTTCTTTCTTGCGAAACACACCCAAATGACTTTTTAGTTTATTTTGGTTCTATGATAAATGGATGCAGATGGATTGATTTACATCCTTCACATCCTGTGATTAGCGCAAGCCGCTGTCTTAACAGATTTCCGCAACCATATGGACTAGAAACTTCAAATTAAAAAAAAAAAGCTTTGAGACTTCCAAGACACTGTGCCCGGCATTTAAAGCACATCACGATCCCCATATAACTGACCGACAATTCTACACAACCATAGCCACAAACGTCCCATTTTCCTGGGAGTTTTCAAATTCTCAGCCTAGTTTATTGTTTTTGGATTTCTTAGTGGTCTCCCATCCGAGTACCAGCTGAATTTAAGCCTCCTTAGTTTTCCCTGGCAGCCACATACAGAGGTTGATTAGAAATATGCATTGTCTAATGTCTTTAGACCAGTGTTTTCCCAACCCTCGCAGTTTTAAACTTTGTGGACTTCGAATCTCAGAATTCTCCAGGCTGGGGAATTCTGGAGTTGAAGCCTATAGAGCTTAAAGTTACTACAAAGTCGAGAAAGACAGTTTTAGACAATTGACCCAATGCTTCATTTCCTGTCTGGATATTTTCTATAAACTCCTATTAGCCCATTTAATAATGTTCGGGGATCATACTCAAGAATGAATTTATTTATTTTTAATCTAGAAAAGATGCTAAGTCATTCCCAGTGAATTTTCTTTAATTTGGGCGCGAAACGACATTTTCAATTTTAGTGGGGAAGTCAGGATGGAGAGGAGAAAGGAGAGAAACAGGAAAGGCAGAAGAAGGGGGGAAGAATAAAGAGGAGGAAGAGAAAGAAGAGAAGGGAAAGAAGGTGGGAAGAAAGGAGGAGAGAAGAAAGAGAAGAATCTGGGGGAGGAAGGAGGGTGGGAAGAGGAGAGGGTAGTAAAGAGGGAAAGAGGGAGGGAAAGAAAGAGAGAAGGAGAGTTGAAAGGAAGGAAGGAAGGAGGGAGGAAAGGAGGGAGATTAAGAGAAAAGGAAGGAGGAGGGAAAGAGGAAGGGAAGGAGGGAAGGTATGTGAGAAGGAGGGGGGGATCGAGGGAGGGAAAGGAGGGGGAAGGAAAGGAGGAAAGGAGAAAAGAAAGGAGGGAAGGCAGGGGAGAAGGAAGTAAGGGGGGAGGGAAGAAAAGGGTATGGAAAAGAAGAAATGAGGGAAGAGAAGAGGGAGGGAAGGAATAAGATACCTAACCTTTGATGTTTATATGATTTGATAGTATGGGAATATCTCGAAATGTAGTTGTATTGTTTTTTACAAGTTATGGATGTTGTATTTTCCTTTTTTCCAATAAAATATTATTAAAAAAAAAAGAAAAAATAATAAAAAAAAATTTTTAGTGGACCAGTCTATAGTGACCCAACCATGAATACTAGGGAGGGGTACTGTATTTCCCCCCCCTGAAATTCCTTTGGTCTTAAGCCCCAATTTCCAAGAAAAATTAGACTGTTAACTTGAATTTGTTTTAATGCATCAGCAATCCAGGTTAACTATATGGGGAAGTTTCAGAATCCACTCCTCACCTGTTCCACATATTAATTTGAGGGGGGGGGTACTGCAATATTACTAAGAGCAAGGAGAGAGACAGTTTGGGTTTAGTGATTAAGGCGCCCGGTTAGAAAGCAGGAGATGGTGAGTTCTAGTCCCGCTTGAGATATAAAAGCTGGCTAAGTGATTTTGGATATATCACCAGGAGACTGGGACTTCGAGTCCCACTTTGGGCGTGAAAGGTGATTAGGTGACTTTGGGCCAATCACCAGGAGACGGTTGAGTTCTAGTCCCGCCTTAGGCATGAAAGGCAGCTGGGTGACTTGGGGCCAATCACCAGGAGACAGTGAGTTCTAGTCCCAACTTAGGTGTGAAAGCCGACTGAATGATTTTGGACCAACCACCAGGAGTTGGCAAAACAGCTCAGTTCAAATTGGATGTGGCCGAGGAGGCGGCTCAGCAGAAGCACCTCACTGAGGACTAGGAGCATAGGCTTTCCAAGCAGAAGGAAGACCTGTGGGAATGCAAGGCCAGGTGCCGGCGCCTGGAGGCTCAGCGGGCTGAGATGGTCAGCCAGTTCCAGGCCATGTTGCAGTCCCACTGGAACGAGGCCCTCCGGCTCTTCGCCACCAGCGGCTCTTCCCTCCAGCCTTCGCCCAAAGCCCCCCACCAGGAGGCTGAAGCAGACCCCAAGTGGGAATTTCTGCCCCCCTCCAGCCCCCACAAAAAGACCCTGAAGAGGGAGATTCTCTGCAGCAATACAAGCGTTCATTGCACGTATCTGGCCCACGGGTCGTAGTTTGAAGACCCCTGATTTAGTGCAAACAAAATGCAAATATTTTTTCTGCGGACCACCAAAATTTCCTCGCAGACCACCAGTGGTCCATGGGCCACCAGTTGGTGATGGCTGTTCTTGGAGGTTCTTTGGACTTCTCGGTCTACTCAAACAGCCCCCGAGATGTCCTGGAAGACTTAATAAGATCTCACCACCGCTTCCGGTTTTTTGAGTTCGGTCAAAGTTGACTAGATGCCATTCCCCTAGTTGGGTGCCACCATCTTCCCCAAGTAAAAGAATTTCTGCTGGACAAAGTGGCATCTTTTCAGCTTGCCATCAGGTCCAGCTTGGCCCCATCCTTCTGGGGGCACCCCAAGTTGTTTCTGGAGGGCATCAGCAAGACAGTTGTGGGTCCCAAGGAACCCTGTCAAAACTTTGAGAGGCATCTTAAGGAGCCTCTGCAAAAGGAGTGGATGGAAGATCACCGCGAAGGAGACCTTTCTGATACAAATGTTCGCACAACCCAAAGTTTGTTAGGATAAAGGGTTTTTTTGGGGGGGGGTGGTGGCTCCCACTAAAGAGAACTAGCATTAAATGGAGATTCCACCCCTGTTAGAACTTAACCTGCCTTTTCTATACAACTCCCTGATTATCAGTTGAATTAAAGATAAAGGTTTCCCTCACGCATATGTGCTAGTCTTTTCCAACTCTAGGGGGCGGTGCTCATCTCCGTTTCAAAGCCGAAGAGCCAGCGCTGTCCGAAGACGTCTCCGTGGTCCTGTGGCCGGCATGACTCAACACCGAAGGCACACGGGACGCTGTTACCTTCCCACTAAAGGTGGTTCCTATTTTCCTACTTGCATTTTTTTACCTGCTTTCGAACTGCTAGGTTGGCAGAAGCTGGGACAAGTCACGGGAGCTCCCTCCGTTACGCGGCGCTTAGGGATTCGAACGGCTGACCTTTGTGATCGGCCAGCTCAGCGTCTTAGCCACTGAGCCACGGCGTTCTTTATCAGACTCAACCGAAAAAGTCTGGCACTTTAAAGCGAGTGGGCTGACCCTTTCAGTGCCGAATGATTGTGGCTCTTTGTGGGCCAAACAACACTCAGGTGCCTCTTCCAGTCCATAACTGTCTTTCGACATTGTGTTATTGGCAAGTTTTGAACAGATGCCGAGTGACGCCAGCCTCCCCTTTGCTTTGCAAGAAACATTTTTTTTAAAAACCTTGCCCTCTTCAATGTGCTGTTCAAGAGCTTTAAATGGGGACATTCCCCCCCCTTTCCAAAGGTGTTTAGGGAAGGTTTCACGATCCTACATGAGAGATCTTGGTTGGTGGGACAGATTGTTATTCTTGGTTTCTCCGCAACTAGACAACTGAGTTTGGATCGATAGAGGAGATTATTTGTTGCTCTGGGTGGAAATGAGGGGTCCTGGGTGCTCCCTGAGATTGGGGTGTTTTTTTCCCCCTGAAGACGTTTCCTCACCCGTCTAGGTAACAACATCAGGGCCAGAAGGGAGAGGGGTTTCTAGCACTGATGATGTTACTTAGTTGGGCATAAAACGTCTGCAAAAAAAGCCACCAAGCTCAGAGAGCACCAAGGACCCCACAGTTGTCGTCTTCTTCTTCTTCCTCCTCCTCCTCCTCCTCCTCCTCCTCCTCCTCCTCCTCCTCCTCCTCCTCCTCCTCCTCCTCCTCCTCCTCCTCCTCCCTGCAAACCCCACTCCCTTCTGGCACTGATGAGGTTACCTAATTGGGTCATGAAACATCGGCAAGAAAAACACCAAGCTGAGAGAGCAGCAAAGACCCCACAAGGCCCCCTCTTCCTCCTCACCCACTCCCTTCTAGTACTGATGATGTTACCTAGTTGGGTCATGAAACGTCTTCGAGAAAAACACCAAGCTCGGAGAGCACCAAAGACTCCACAGTCCTCCTCTTCCTCCTCCTCCTCTTCCCCCTCTCTGCAAACCCCGTTCCCTTCTAGCACTGATGATGTTACCTAGATGGGTCATGAAACATCTTCAAGAAAAACACCAAGCTCAGAGAGCACTAAGGACCCCGTAGTCCTCCTCCTCCTTCCTTTCTAACACTGATGATGTTACCTAGATGGGTCATGAAACGTCTGCAAGAAAGCCAGCAAATTCAGAGAGCACCGAGGACCTCCCAAATTTGGATTTAAAGCCCCCAAATCCATTGGGTCACTGGAGGGCCTGACTGGAGAACAATTCTTCCCACGTCTGATCCCTTCTAGGGGGGGCCAGAGAATCTGTTCTCCTGAGCCAGAGATAAAATATGGCTGTGCCACCCCTTGCTCCACCAGCCTAATGCCCGACCCCTGCGAGCCCCCAAGTCGTCCTACTTACCAAACGACAGGACGAAGAAGAACGGCAGCCAGCAGAGAATGAAGACCCCAACCACGATGGCCAACGTCTTGGCTGCCTTCTTCTCCCTGGAGAACTTCAAAAGGCGGACGGAGAGCGAGCTCCTGAAGGTATGTCTCTTGGTGCTAGCCAAGGAGTCCTCCAGGACATTCCGGCAATGGATCCTGAGGACCACTTCCATGGATTTGTTCCGTTCTTTCTTGACCCCGGCTTCCAGGCTCTTGGTGGTCCTCCTGGCCACCACGTAGATGTTGAAGTACATCACCAGGATGACCAAGAGGGGCAAGTAGAAGGAGAAGAGGGACGAGAAGAGGGCGTAGCCGGGCTCTTCCGTGATGGTACAGTACTGGTCGCTTTCGGGCGGCTCTTCCTTCCACCCCAAGAGGGGCCCGATGGAGATGACCATGGAGGAGAGCCAGACCACCCCCAAGATAACCACGGCCTTCTTCTCCGTCATGATGGTGGGGTACTTGAGGGAGTACTTGACCCCGATGTAGCGGTCCACCGAGATGATGCACAAGCTCATGATGGAAGCCGTGCAACAGAGGACGTCCACGGCAGCCCAAATGTCGCAGAAGATGCGGCCGAAGACCCAGAGATCCAACACCTCCAAAGTAGCCGAGAAGGGCAGGACGGTGGTGCTGAGCAGCAGATCCGCGATGGCCAAGTTGATGATGAAGTAGTTGGTGACCGTCCGCAGGTGCCGGTTACAGGCCACCGAGAGGATGACCAAGATGTTGCCCACGATAGCCAAGAGGATGAAGATGGCCAGGAAGACCCCCACGCCCACCGACTGCAGGCTGAGTCCCTGGGTTACGGAGGAGGCGCTGCCGTTGGAGAAGGCATCTTCTGTGTTCCAGGAGTCGTTAATCCCGCCGCCGGCTTCCCCCCCGGTGTGGTTCCCATTTAAGCTGGCATTAACCCGGTCAGAGAAAGTCATTCTTTTTTAAAACGGTTCAGTCTCCATCGGGGACGGAGGCTCAGCAGAGCGACGGGGAGAGGGGGCAGCCTTGTCTCTCTCTCTCCCTCCCACGCCCCCCCCTACTACATCCCGGGAGCAGGGCTGACCCCTGCTGAGAAATCCCAAAGCCCCCTCCCCATTTTTAAGCATATGGAGATAGTCCCTTCCTTCCTTCCTCCCTTCCTTCCTCCGTTCCTTCCTTCCTTCCTCCCTTCCTCTGTTCCTTCCTTCCTTCCTTCCTTCCTTCCTTCCTCCCTCCCTCCCTTCCTAATCTTTCTTTCTTTTTCTTATCCCGGCTATCTCCCTCCTTTTGCAGACAATTCCTTCTCTCTTAGCATTGCTCACCGCTTCCTTGGTCTCCAGCCACACATCACCGGCAGATTTATTCCACAAAGGAGCTGGATCTCAAGAACTTCCCCTTGTCCGGCTTCTTCCCAACCTGTCTGCCTCCAGGCCTCTATTCTCCTCTCTCTTTGGGGTACTAACAAACCTTAAGCCCCCCCTCCTGCCCCCCTCTCTAAATCTCTCCCCCCCACCACCGAAAGCTCTTCACTGTTATTCTAAGGGCCCTTTCCCCTCGGGTGATCTGGGAGAGGGAAAGGGAAGGAAGGAAAGGGAAAAGGGGAGGGAAGAAGGAAAGACAAGCACACGAGTACGAGAGAAAGGGTAAAGTGGGTGAAATAATGGAAGGAAGGAAAGAAGGGAGGAAAGAAAGAGAAGGACTTGAGGAAGGATAAGGGGGATGAAATAATGGAAGGAAGGAAGGAAGGACAAGCACAAGGGAAAGAAAGGATAAAGTGGGTGAAATAATGGAAGGCAGGGAAGGAAGGAAGGAAGCAGGAAAGAAGGGAGGAAAGAAAGATAAGGACCAGAGAAAGAAAGGATAAAGGGAATGAAATAATGGAACGAAGGAAGGAAAAAGGGAGGAAAGGAAAACAGGTAAGGAAGGAAAGAAGGGAGGATAGAAGGAAGGAAGGAAGGAAGGAAGGAAGGAAGGAAGGAAGGAAGGAAAAAGGGAGAAAAGGAAAACAGGTAAGGAAGGAAAGAAGGGGGGATAGAAGGAAGGAAGGAAGGAAGAAAGAAAGAAAGAAAGAAAGAAAGAAAGAAAGAAAGAAAGACTCTTCACTCCTTCCTTGTCTCCCTCAAGCCTCCTTCATCTCGCAAACAAGGCGCAACCCTCGGGACAGCGAGCCGGGCTGAATCGGGCGCTCCCCCCGCAGCCAGCGCGCCAAGCGGGACGAGGCTAACCGGACGAAGCAGCCGGTCCTTGCGCAGCGCAGCCGAGGGGCGCCCGGGGCTCTCCGGGGCAGCGCTGAGCGTGTCGGCCGGCCGGCCGGGCGAGCGAGTCTCCGGAGCGGCTGGGCGGGAGCGGAGGGTCCCCGGCGCGTCGGGCGGAGCTTGCCCGAAATAGCTCCATTGAAGGATTCTCAGCGCGCCAACCGGGCGCCTGGCACCCGCTAGGGGGCAGCAAAGGGACGGCAGGGCGCCCACCGCTGCCGCAGCGCCCGGACCCCCCCCCCCCCACGGCCGACTCTCGGCTCGGAAGGCAACAGAGCTGGAAGGGGCCCTTAGAGGTCATCGAGTCCAACCCCGCTGAACCCCCACTCCCCCGACCGTTTCAGACAGGCGGCTGTCCAATTTCTCCTCGAAAGCCCAAGGGATGGAGCGGCCACAACTTCGGAAAACAAGGGGGTGGGGAGAAACAACAGAGCTGGAAGGGACCTTAGAGGTCATTTAGTCCAACCACCCCCCCCATCGCCATCCTCACCCCGACCATTTCAGACAGACGGCCGTCCAATTTCTTCTTGAAAAGCCACAACTTCGGAAAACGGGGGTGGGTGGCAACCAGAGCTGGAAAGGACCTTGGAGGTCATCTAGTCCAACCCCCCGACTACCCCCTCCCCCCCGGACCATTTCAGGCAGACGTCCGTCCAAGCTCTTCTTGAAAAGCCCCAGTGATGGAGCAGCCACAACTTTGTGTCACGGGAGGGCAGGGTGACTCATAAATTGGGGGGGGGGAACACCAGAGCTGGAAGGGATCTTAGAGGGCATCTAGTCCAACCCCCATCCCCGGTGAATCCCACTAGCCCGACCATTTCCGAGAGAGGACTGCCCAATCTCTTCTTGAAAGGCTCCAGGAATGGAGAGGCCACAACTTCAGAAAACGGGAGTGGGGTGGTGGTAGGGGAAACAACAGAGCTGGAAGGGATCTTAGAGGTCATCTAGTCCAACACCCACCCACCCTGCTCACCAGGGATGGAGTAGCCACAATTTCAGGTTCTGGGAGGGCAGGGTGGCTCATAACAGGGAAGAAAAAAAAGCAGAGCTGAAAGGGACCTTAGAGGTCCTCTAGCCCAACCCTCTGCTCAAGGAGGAGACCCCATTCCCATTCCAGCCTCTTCTTGAAAACCTCCAGTGATGGAGCCCTTCCTTCCTTCCTTCCTTCCTTCCTTCCTTCCTTCCTTCCTTCCTTCCTTCCTTCCTTCCATCCATCCATCCATCCATCCATCCATCCATCCATCCATCCATCCATTATTTCACCCATTTTATCCTTTCTTTCCCTTGTGCCTCCCTCCCTCTCTTAATTTCCTTTCTCATTCTCCTTCCTGGTGGTTAGGATGCAATATTGCAGGCTAATTCTGCCCACTGCCAGGAGTTCGATCCTGGCTGGCTCAAGGTTGACTCAGCCTTCCATCCTTCCGAGTTTGGTTAAATGAGGACCCAGATTGTTGAGACAAGAGGCTGACTCTGTAAACCGCTTAGAGATGGTTGTGAATCACTGTAAAGTGGTATATAAGACTAAGTGCTATTTTCCTTCCTTCCTTCCTTCCTTCCTTCCTTCTTTCCTTCCTCCCTCCCTCCCTCCCTCCCTCCCTCCTTTCTTCCCTTCCCCCCTCCCTCCCCTCTTCCTTCCTTTCCTAATGTAACTCTGCATTAATTCATGCCCTCCCTCCCACCGAGGAAAGCTGTCGTAATATTATTTTTTTGAAATAAAAATAATCTTCTTGGCCATTTTTTTTGAAGGAAAGGTAATCATTCTTGCTGGGACCCATTTAGTAATCTAATTAATTTAATGGCTGCGTAGAACAAAACAAAAGTGGCATGGTATCGATGATGATTCCTCCCCATGTGTTTTATTCCAAGCAGAATGGAATGAAATATCCCCTTTCGTCCTATTCTTGGGACAAAACGTTGGCATTGAAGGTATTTATTTCCTGAACTGGGAACTCTTGAAATACCATTTTTTTGGGAGTGGGGGGGGGGAAGATCAGAATGTTTTGCACACCCTGTGATCTCATCTTCATGAGTGAGTGCTGGAAGCACTCCCAGGGAGGTTCTATATAATGTAATCTTCTGCATTATACTGTAATATATTGCAATATAATATAAGTGAGGCCCCGCTTGGAATCCTGCATACCGTTTTGGCCACCGTGATACGGGAAAAAAAATTGCTGCGTTTGCAGAGAAGAGGAACGAGGATGATTGGGAGATTGGAGGCAAAAACCTTACGGTGAATGATTGAGGGAATTGGATATGTCTCGTTCAATGAAAAGAAGGACTAGGGGAGACATGATAGCATCTTCCAATATCTCAGGGGTTGCCCCAAAGAAGAGGGAGTCAAACTATTCTCCAAAGCACCTGAGGGTAGAACAAGAAGCAATGGGTGGAAACTAATCCAGGAGAGCAGGAACTTAGAACTCAGGAGAAACTTCCTAACAGTGAGGACAATTAACCAGTGGAACTGCTTGCCACCAGAAGTTGTAGCTGCTTCATCACTCGAGGTTTTCAAAAAGAGATGGGCCATCTATTCAACCAGGATAGTATAAGCCAATGTTAACGAACCTTTTCAGCATTGAGTGCCGATATTATTTTTTTTTTGATATTTTTTCCAGACCCGCAGTAGAGCATTCCTTAAAATATGACTTTTAAAGTTCTTATCTACCTTTTTGTTACATAGCAAATAAGCATGCCATCCATATACCAAATCATGCCCTTCGATATTAAGCATTCTGTCATCTGTTAAATTAATCCAATCACTAATTACCGATAAAACTACTGCTTCATAATATAGTTTCAAATTGGGTAATTTCAAGCCTCCTCTCTCACGCACGTCTTGCATATTTTTAGTTTTATTCTCGGCTTCTTTAATAAATACAAATTTATTAATGCCCTTCTGCCATTCTAGCAAATTCACATCTTTTTAAAGTATTGGTATCATTTGAAAAAGAAATAAAAATTTAGGTAGAATATTCATTTTCACAGCTGCTGTTCTTCCCAGCAAAGATAATTGTAATTTCTCCCAATTTTTCATCTCTGTCTGAATGCTATGCCATAGAGGTTCATAATTATACTTATATAGCTTCCCATTTGAGGTTGAGATGTAAACTCCTAGATATTTGACCTTTTTAACTGTCCTGTCATTCCTTTTAATTCTTCTCTTTGTAAAAAGGTTAGAGCATTTTGGATAAAAATATGGTGGATTATGCAAAATGTTCTTAGCATTGAGTGCCAAAACAGGAGCATCTGAGCATGTGCGTGGGAGTGTCAGAAACCAGCTCCCTGGCATGCATGCACGGGAGTGCCAGAAACTGTAAGAGCAATTCTTCAGTGCGCATGCATGCGCTAGTAAGCTCTATTTCCAGTTTCTGGTGCACACATGCATGCATGAAGACCAGCTGGCCAGCACACATGTATGCGCTGGAAATCGGGAGCTCAGCTTCCCGTCGTGTGAATGTGCTACAGGGAAACTGTTCTTCCAGTTTTGGGTGCTGGCGCACAGGTGAAGATCAGCTGGTCAGTGCGCAGGTGCGCAGCGGAACCCGGAAGAGCAACGGGCAATGGGTGGTGTGCCTGGAAGTTGGCTCTGCGTGTCACTTCCGACATGCGTGTCATAGGTTTGCCATCGCGGGCTTAAGTCGTCTCCAGCCTTGGGCAGAGGGTTGGACTAGATGCTCTCTGAGGTCCCTTCCAGCCCTAGAATTCTACATAATGACAGAATTTATTGACAATGCAGGTAGTCCTCAACCTACGGCCCCAAATTGAGCCCCAAATTTATGTCGCTAAGGGAGAAATCTGTGAAGTGAGTTTTGCTCCACTTTACGACTTTTCCTGGCCCGTTTGTGGTGTGAATCCTTGCAGTCGTTAAGTTGGTAAACTGGTTGTGAAGTGAACCTGGCTTCCCCGCTGACCTTGCTGGTTGTAAAAGGGGACCCCGTGACCCTGGAACACTGCAACCGTCATAAACGTGAGTCGGTTGTTAAGCACCTGAATGCAAATCACCTGACCAGGGGGATGCTACAGCGGTCGTAAGCCTGAAAAAAATGGTCACAAGTCACTTTTTTTCCAGTGCCGATGTAACTTCGAATGGTCACTAAGTGAAGCTGTTGTAAATCGAGGGCTACCTGTCCAGGAAGGAACAAGATGTGACAATTCTCTAAAACCGAGTCCGATGTAAGAATATCTCTGCTCCAGGGGTGAAATCCAGCAAGTTCTGACCGGTTCTGGAGAACCGGTAGCGGAAATTTGGAGTAGTTCAGAGAACCTGCAAATACCACCGCTGGCTGGCCACGCCCCCATCTATTCTCTGCCTCCCGAGTCCCAGATGATCGGAATGGGGATTTTGCAGTATCCTTCCCCTGCCACGCCCACCAAGCCACGCCCACCAAGCCATGCCATGCCCAATCAAGCCACACCCGCAGAACCGGTAGTAAAACATTGAATTTCACCACTGTGCTGCTCCCATTTGTAAAATCAGAGGTAATAGAGAGATATAAACCTAAGGAAATTTTGGCTGCGTTATACACCAGCCAGGAATTCAGCCAAGCCCCAATTAAACTCCCAATTCTCCGGATTTTTGTTAAAAAGCAAAGTTGACATTCAACATCCTGCAGGTAATGTATTTTTTTTGATTTTCCAACGGAAGAAAAAAGGCGTCGAATCATCTCGGGAATATTCCAGTCACACAAAGCCCTGACAGAGAGAGAGAGTTTTTCGTGAATCATAAATGCCAGAATACTTTTATAAACAACGCTGATATTAAAGCTGCGCTTCATACGAAGTTTTGCCATCGGCTTAAAGCCAAGACAATGACGGTACTTAAAGCCGTTTTGAGGCAATGAACCTAACTGGATGGTAACTGGGGGAAGGAACAAGCAGAGAGCGGGAGAAGATCGCTGAGTGGTCTCCTTTCCCCTGTGTGTGTGTGTGTGTGTGTGTGTGTGTGTGTGTTTGTGTGTATGTGTCTGTCCTTTTGCTTCATCTTTTATCTCCACCCTCCTTCCTTCCTTGCTCCCTCCCTCTCTCCCTAATTCCTTTCTTCCTTCCTTCTTTCCCTCCCTCTAATTCCTTCCTTCCTTCCATCCTTCCTTCCCTCCCCCTTCCTAATTCCTTCCCTCCCTCCCTTCCTAATTCCTTCCCTCCCTCCTTCCTTCCCTCCCTTTAATTCCTTCCTTCCATCCATCTTTCCCTCCCTCCTTCCTAATTCCTTCCCTCCCTCCTTCCTAATTCCCTCCCTCCCTAATTTATTCCTCCCTCCCTCCTTCCCTCTCCATTCCTCCCTCCTGCCTCCATTTTCCTCCCTCCCTAATTCCTTCCTTCCCCCTTCTTTCCCTCCCTCATTCCTTCCTTCCCTCATTCCTTCCTTCCCTCCCCCATTCTTTCTTCCCTTTCTCCCTCCCTTCCCTCCCTCTATTCCTCCCTCCCTCCTGACTCCATTTCCCTCCCTCTCTCCCTCCCTCATTCCTTCTTCCCTCCTTTCCCTGCCTCTCTAATTCCTCCCTCCCTCCCTCTATTCCTTCCTCCCCACTCCCTCCATTTTCCTTCCTTCCTTCCTTCCTTCCTTCCTTCCTTCCTTCCTTCCTTCCTTCCTTCCCTCCTCCTGTCCACTCCCAAGACAAGAGATCTCCTGCATTTATAACCCCGCATGGTTTACAAGGGATGGTTTCTAGCAGCAGGTTGCAAGGGAAAGAAGTGACAACTGGCAGCTGGCAGTGTTGACACAAACAACTGCTTTTCCGATGGACGTGATGTTTTTTCAATGAGGCACAAGACCATCTGTGCCCTGCTGGGTCATCATTTCAGAGACATTTCTCTACCTAAATAGAGAAACAGAATGACCAAGGACGGGAGAGCGGGTTGCAGTAGGAGTAAGCCTTACTTCCGACTTCCCGCTGGCTTCCCCAGTGAGTTTCCTTGTGTGAATTTGGCAGGGAGCATAGGAAAGCCCTCCCTCCATTCCTTCTTTCCTCCCTTTCTCTCTCTCTCCTTCCTTCCTTCCTTCCTTCCTTCCTTCCACCCACTTCCCACTTTCCTTCTTTCCTTCCTCCTTTTCTTTTTCTTTCTCCTTCCCGCCATCCCTTGTTCCATTCCCTCCCTCTCCTTCTTCCTCCCTCCCTCCCTCCCTCCTTTCCTTTCCTTTCTGCACTATCTCTCTCCTTTTGCAGAGAATTCCTTCTCTCTTAGCATTGCTCAACACTTCCTCGTTCTCCAGCCACACATCGCTGGCAGATTTGTTCCACACTGGAACGGTCCCTAAGCGAACGGTCGTAAGTCGAGAACTTCCTGAATACTAAGCTGTCATTTGGAAGCCACTTTTCACAAAGAGAGCGACAAGGGAGTTTTTTTTTAATTGGGATTAAAAGGCAGGTTCCCTTCTCAATGAGCTGCTGGATAATCGAGGGCCGCTTGTAGTAATTCATTTAAAAGTCTCTAATCAGATTGTCTGGCGTGATAAGAAGAAACGGATCGATTCAGGTTCGTTATCCAGCCGGTGGGAAAAATTTCCTGATGTCTTCTGATCATTTTGCTACTATCGCAAAGTTGCTTCGGGCCAAAACTTGCTTTAGTTTGTTCCAAGAAAGCTGCACATTCCTTTTTTTAAAAAATATATCTGATTAAATTTCTCCCAAAAATAAAATAAAATATAAACAACAAACCAAAAAATGATTCAGAAGGAAAAAGAGAGGGGAAGGTAAGGTGCAAAGGGAATTTTTTTAAAAAACCCACAACCACCAAAAAAATAAAGAATAACTTTTAACTTTCTGCCATGCTTAAAAATGTAAAATGTATTTACCTATTGATCTAAGATTCGATAATACTCAAGAGTTTCTACAATCACCAACATTTCTGATCCTCAGCACAAAAAACAATTGCGAAGGACCTCAAAAGTATAGAGAGAGGACCAACAATGATTATAAGAGGTCTGGAGGCTAAAACATACGATGAACTGTTGTGGGAACTGGATGATCTCACGAAAAGAAGGAGTAGAGATGATATGATAGCATATTTGAGGGGCTGGCACAGGTAAAAGGGATGCAACCAGAGGTGGTATTCAGCCGGTTCTGACCGGTTCTGGAGAACTGGTAGCGAAAACTTTGGGTAGTTCGGAGAACTGACAAATACCACCTCTGGCTGGCCACGCCCCCATCTATTCTCTGCCTCCCGAGTCTCAACTGATCGGGAGGAAATGGAGATTTTGCAGTATCATTCCCATGGAGTGGGGAGGAATGGAGATTTTGCAGTAACCTTCCCCCAGGAGTGAGGATGAAATGGGGATTTTGCAGTATCCTTTCCCTGGAGTGAGGATGAAATGGAGATTTTGCAGTACCCTTCCCCTGGAGTGGGGAGGGAATGAGGATTTTGCAGTATCCTTCCCCTGGAGTGGTGAGGAATGGAGATTTTGCAGTATCCTTCCCCTGGAGTGGGGAGGGAATGAGGATTTTGCAGTATCCTTCCCCTGGAGTGGTGAGGAATGGAGATTTTGTAGTATCCTTCCCCTGGAGTGGAGAGGGAATGGAGATTTTGCAGTATCCTTTCCCTGGAGTGAAGAAGAAATGGGGATTTTTCAGTATCCTTCCCCTGGAGTGGGGAGGAAATGGGGATTTTTCAGTATCCTTTCGTTGGAGTGAGGAGGAATGGAGATTTTGCAGTATCCTTCCCCTGCAACGCCCACCAACCCACCACCAAACCACACCCACTGAACCGGACGAATCCCAACCACTGGGCTCAACCTATTCCACAAACCCACAACTTCTAGAGGCAAGCAGTTCTACTGCTTCACTGTTCCCTGGGAGTTGAAGTCCACCCGAGGTGGCGCAATGGTTAGAGTGCAGCACAGCAGGCTACTTCAGCTGACTGCAGTTCTGCAGTTCAGCTGTTCAAATCTCACCGGCTCAGGGTTGACTCAGCCTTCCATCCTTCGGAGGTGGGTAAAATGAGGACCTGGATTGTTGGGGGCGATATGCTGACTCTGTAATCCGCTTAGAGAGGGCTGAAAGCCCTAGGAAGCGGTATATAAGTCTAACTGCTAACTGCTAACTAACTAACCCGTCTTAAAGTTGCCGTGTTTGGTGACTTTAAGACCTGTGGACTTCAACTCCCAGAATTCCCTAGCTGTTGGCTCCGGAATTCTGGGAGTTTGAAGTCCACCGGTCTTAAAAGTCACCAAGGTTGAGAAGCAATATTGTAGTACTCACAGAGGAGACGCTGAAGCCGAATGGCTACAGGTTGAGGAGAGATAGGAGCTAGGTGAAGATAACTGAGTTATCCGGGGAGTTTGTGGCCAAGATTAGCAACCAGGCCAACTCCTCTCCCCCCCCCAGGGGAAGCCATGTTTGGAAAGCATGTCCTGCTGAAGCCTCCGTGTCTTTTAATCTCTTCCAGGAGTCAGGGATAAAATCCAAGTCAATATTTTCCATGCTTGCTCTGAGCTCGGGATTTGCACATTCTCTCTCCTTGTTTGGATACTAAGGTAATCACGTCTATTTTCGCTGGCATCACCCAGAATAAATACACAGGGGAACCAATCAGCCGTGTGCCAACAGTGTCTAGACAGCGCCACAAAGGATTAAAAACGAACCACGTGAGAAGCCAACGGGCCGGATCCAGCCAACGTTGGGTGCTCTTTATTAAGCTTGATGATAAACATGAGGCTGGGCAAGGCAGGCTGGCAATCCCCGATGCTGGCGAGAGTGAAGTGAGCTGGCAGTAGGGAATAAGGATTAGTCAACAGAGAACATAGAATAACGGAAGGGACCTTGGAGGTCTTCTAGTCCAACCCGCCACTCAGCTAACCCTAACCTTAACCGCAAATGCTGGCTAGAGTGGATTGAGCGTGCATTATGGAGTAAGGATTAGTCAACTTAGTACATAGAATAACGGAAGGGACCTTGGAGGTCTTCTAGTCCAACCCTCCACTCAACTAACCCTAACCCTAACCCTAAATGCTGGCTAGAGTGGATGGAACTGGCAATATGGAATAAGGGTTAATCAAAGTAGAACATAAAATAGCAAAGTTGGAAGGGGACGTTAATATCAGCGTTCCAAATAGCATCCAAAATTAAATCAGAGTCCAAGGCAAAGTGTTCCTCAAAGTTCCAATTGATGAAGAGAGCCATGTTGGCACATCTGGGGAAACCAGAATCTGAAAGCTTCCCGGTTTTCCCCACCCAGCTGAAAGTTCAAGATCTTGCCCCCCGCACCCACAAGTCCATCCCATGGTCCCATCTCCAACTGCCATGCTGGCAGCTTCCACCCATCCAGTTCCGGTTAGGTGCAGAGGTGCAGAGACGAAGGATGACCTTGGCTTTCTAGAAAGAATGTTGTTATGGCTGCACAGCATCTAATTCCATACAATCCCAGCTCCCATTTTCCCACAAGAAAATGCATAGTAGAATAATAGAAAGTGTGGCGGGCCAAAGATCCAAAAGAAAAGATGGCGGACACTGGGAGGTCTTCTAGTCCAACCCTCTCCTCGACCAATCCTAACCCTAACTGTGAACGCTGGCTAAAGTGAATTCGGCTGGCAATATGGAGTTATGGGTTAGTCAACATAAAACATAGAATAACATTTCAGACAAATGGCCCTTCAATCTCTTTTGAAAGTCTCCAGTGATGGAGAACCCATAACTTCTGGTGGCAAGCCTGCTGCCAATTACCTCCTCTAGACCGATTAGATCCCACAGATTAGGCCTCCTCCGAATTCCATCCGCCGGCCAGTGTCGACTGGCGACTACCCGGAGGAGGGCCTTCTCTGTGGCTGCTCCGACCCTCTGGAACGAACTCCCCATGGAGATTCGAACCCTCACCACCCTCCAGACCTTCTGCAAAGCCCTTAAAACCTGGCTATTCCGACAGGCCTGGGGCTAAAAAGCTTCTACCCCCTTCTCGAATGGTATGACTCTTGTGTGTTTTAAATTATGTATTGTTGCGTGTTGTTTTAATTTTTGTCTGCATCCCTCTCCCTTGGTTGAGTTGTGAGCCGCCCTGAGTCCCCTTCGGGGGGAAAAGGGCAGCATATAAATAAAATAAACATTCAACATTCAAACATTCAAGTTGTTCCATTGATTAATTGTCCCCACCAGGGTTGGGTTCTAGCCGGCATTAGGGGACTGGAGGCTAAAACATATGAGGAATGGTTGCAGGAACTGGGTAGGTCTCGATTAATGAAAAGAAGGAGCAGGGATGACATGACGGCAGTATTCCAATATCTCAGGGGCTGCCACAAAGAAGAGGGAGTCAAACTGTTCTCCAAAGCACCTGAGGGCAGAACAAGAAGCAATGGGTGGAAACTAATCAAGGAGAGAAGCAACTTAGAACTAAGGAGAAATTTCCTGACAGTGAGAACAATTAATTAATGGAACAACTTGCCTCCAAAAGTTGCGGGTGCTTCAACATTGGAGTTTTTTTTAACAGAGTGGACAACCATTTGTCTCAAATTGCATAGGGTCTTCTGCCTGAGCAGGGGGTTGGACTAGAAGACCTCCAAGGTCCCTTCCCACTCTGTTATTCTGTCAAATTCTGCTTAGCAATTGCTAAGAAAAACGACACCTCTTTTTCTTCCCGGTGGAGTAGAATGGATTCAACTAAAAAATAAAATAAAAAAAAATTCGATATAGTGAAGCTTCAAGATGGATTTGATGGCTCTGCTTTTTTAGGCCACAAATAAAGGCGAAATTAAAAAACAACAACTAATGAGACGTGATTAAAAGGTAGAAGAAGCGACTTAGCTTGTCAGAAGCAGAGTGGAAAAGTATTAAACAACAAAACAGCTCTTCCAAATATCGAAGGGAGAGAGAAAAAAAAGAAATCTTAATTCTGCCTGAAATATTTGCTTAAGTGTAAATGGCATGTAAAACAGCAAATACTCCATAACTTAACAATTAATGGCATTCATTTCTTGGCTGCAGTCAAATCCGTGAAGGTTCCTCCTGACAGTAATGGCCTTTTTAATTAGCTCCTTGTATTCGAGACAGGAATCCTCCTTCTACCCCCCCCCCCTCTTTCTTGTTTACAACCTGCCAAAAAACTCTTCGTTTTTTATGCATCTTCAAAAATTACGAGCATGAAAAACACAGTGCGTAAACACTGAACGGTTCACAAATAAATGTACCGATTCCCGGTCCAAAAGAAGGGAAGTTGACATTGCAAAATTGCTTTTCTAAACATCGTAATTAACAAGGGACGCGGTGGCTCTGGGGCTAAGACGCTGAGCTTGTCGATCAGAAAGGTCGGCAATTCGGCGGTTCGAATCCCTAGCGCCGCGTAATGGAGGGAGCTCCCGTGACTTGTCCCAGCTTCTGCCAACTTAGCAGTTCGAAAGCATGTAAAAAATGCAAGTAGAAAAATAGGAACCACCTTTGGTGGGAAAGTCACAGCTTTCCGTGTGCCTTTGGCATTTAGTCATGCTGGCCACATGACCACGGAAATGTCTTCGGACAGCGCTGGCTCTTCGGCTTTGAAACAGAGATGGGCACTGCCCCCTAGAGTTGGGAACGACTAGCAAATATGTTCAAGTTATTTCAGTGCCGTTGTAACAGTCACTAAATGAATGGTAGGTAAGTCTAGGAAACTCTTGGCCTAGGCGGGGCCTTGTCAGTGGTGGCACCTCAGTTATAGTTTCTTGAGAAAAATCTGCCCACCATCTACTCATTCTGCAATCGTGTGGCCTTCTAATTCTTATATCTTCATGATTTCCTTCTCCACAATGATTCTATTAACATTTTCACTAAAGATAAAGGTTCTCCTCGCATATATGTGCTAGTCATTCCCGACTCTAGGGGGTGGTGCTCATCTCTGTTTCAAAGCCGAAGAGCCAGCGCTGTCCGAAGACGTCTCCGTGGTCATGTGGCTGGCATGACTCAACGCCGAAGGCTGTTCCCTTCCCACCAAAGGCGGTCCCTGTTTTTCTACTTGCATTTTTTACGCGCTTTTGAACTGCTAGGTTGGCAGAAGCTGGGACAAGTCACGGGAGCTCACTCCTTTATGCGGCACTAGGGATTCGAACTGCCGAACTGACGAACTTTCTGACCGGCAAGCTCAGCATCTTAAGCCACTGACCACTGCATCTAATTCTTATATCTTCATGATTTCCTTCTGCACAAGGATTTTATTAACATTTTCACCACATATCATTTTTTCTCCCCTTCGGCCAATCGGTTATCTAGGATAAACATGTTTTTCCATACAAGTCAAAGAGGCTGTTTTTGGTTCAGTTTCAGGCCGGTGGAAAGCCTCCAACAGCCGCTTCAAAAAACGGGTGGATTGTCCAAAGTTTTAAAAAAAAGAGGGTGGGTAGGACTGCCAGCGAGCTGTGAGTATCCGGGGCATCCGATTTATGAAGCTTTTGTTCCTCCTTGCAGCTCCCTTTGGCAGAGATTTTCTTCTTCTTCATGGCCCTTTCTAAGTTTCTCCGGTGAGGAAGTGAAAAGAAAAGGAGACGGACTTTTGACCAAAAAAAAAAAAAAAAAAAAAAAATGGGAGAAAAATCTCCTTTTGTCATGTGGGTCAGGATAGAAAGAAGGGCTGGAACAAGGGAGGAGGAGGAGGAAAAGAAGAAAAAGGAGAGGAAGGAGGAGGAGGTGGAGGAGGAAAAGGATGAGAGAAATAAGAAGAGAAGGAGAAGGGATGAGGAGAAGGAAGAGGAGGAGGAGAGGAAGAAAAAGGAGAGGAAGGAGGAGGAGGTGGAGGAGGAGAAGGATGAGAGAAATAAGAAGAGAAGGAGAACGGAGGAGGAGAAGGAAGAGGAGAAGGAAAAGAAGAAAAAGGAGAGAAAGGAGGAGGAGGAGGTGGAGGAGGAGAAGGATGAGAGAAATAAGAAGAGGAGAAGGGATGAGGAGAAGGAAGAGGAGGAAGAGGAGGAGGAGAGGAAGAAAAAGGAGAGGAAGGAGGAGGAGGTTGAGGAGAAGGAAGAGAAGAAATAGGAGAAGGAGAAAGAAGAGGGATGAGGGGGAGGAGGAAGAGGAAGAGGAGGGGAAGGGGTGAGGAGGAAGAGGAGGAGGAGAAGAGGAAGAATAGGAGGAGGAAAAGGAGACGAAGGAGGAGCAGGTGGAGAAGGAGAAGGATGTGAAATAGAAGGAAAAAGGAGGAGGAGAAGGAGGAGGAGGAGAAATAGGAAGAGAAGGAGAAGGAAAAGGGATGATGATGAGGAGGAGGAACAGGTGGAAGAGGAGGAGAAGGAAGAGGGAGGAGGAGGAGAGGAAAGATCAGAAGGTGGAGAAGGATGAGAAGAAATAGGAGAAGGAGAAAAGATGAGGAGGAAGAGGAAGAGGGGAAGGGCTGAGGAGGAAGAGAAGGAGGAGAGGAGGAGGAAGAATAGGAGGAAAAGGAGACGAAGGATGAGCAGGTGGAGAAGGAGAAGGATGTGAAATAGAAGGAAAAGGGAGGAGGAGAAGGAGGAGGAGGAAGAAGAGGAAAAGGAAGAGGTGGAGGAGGAGGTTGAAGAGAAATAGAAGAAGGAAAAGGGATGAGAAGGAGGAGGAGGAGGAGGAGGAGGAGGAGGAGGAGGAGGAGGAGGAGGAGGAAATAATGAAGCTTTTTTCCCCCAAGGAAGGAAGTTTTAAATATTCCAGATGTTTAGCCTGGCCTTTGAGACAGTGGATTCATTTTGTTCCTCGCTTTGGGTTCCCTGCCAAGACCATCCCTTCAGCCGGAGGGTGGGAAAACCGAATTCAATGGGATGTCATCACGGAGGGCAAAGAGGCTTCCCTCATACAGATGCTCATACAGATGCAGAGGCAAAGAGAGGCAAGCAATTACACACTCCGTGTGGTTTATCCAAACAAAGATGAAAGCCGAGCCTTTCTGAAAACATGCAACCCACGGATTAAGGGCGGAAAAGAGGGCTCAGAGGGAACACTGTGTAAAGTCCACCAGAAGGATCAGTTGAAAGGCATGTGTGTATGTGTGTCTGTGTGTTTGTGTGTTGGGGGTATTGGATAAAATGGACTTTGGCTGCAAGGAGGAGGAGGAGAAGCAAGAGGAGCCGCAGGAGAAGAGGAGGAGAAAGTGGATGAGAAGGAGAAGGAGAATGAGAAGAATGGGAGGAGGAGGAGGATGAGGAGAAAGGAGAAGGAGAATGAAAAGGGGAAAGGATGAGGCAAAGGAGAAGGAAAAGGAGGAGAAGGAAAAAGAAGGAGGAAGAGAAGGAGGAGGTGAAGAAGGAGGAGGAGGAGAAGGAGGAAAAGGAGAAGTAGAAGGAGGAGGTGAAGGAGAAGGAGGAGGAAGAGGAGAAGAAGATGGAGGAGGAGGAGGAGAAAGGGAGGAGAAGGAGATGGAGAAAGAGGGGAAAGGATGAGGCGGATGAGAAGGAGGAGAAGGAAAAAGAGAAGGAGAAGGAGGAGGAAGAGAAGGAGGAGGTGAAGAAGGAGGAGGAGGAGAAGGAGGAGGAAAAAGAGGAGGAGAAAGAGGAGGAAGAGGAGAAGAAGATGGAGGAGGAGGAGGAGGAGAAAGGGAGGAGAAGGAGATGGAGAAAGAGGGGAAAGGATGAGGTGAATGAGAAGGAGGAGAAGTAAAAAGAGAAGGAGAAGGAGGAGGAAGAGAAGGAGGAGGTGAAGAAGGAGGAGGAGGAGAAGGAGGAGGAAAAAGAGGAGGAGGAGAAAGAGGAGGAAGAGGAGAAGAAGGAGGAGGAGAAAGGGAGGAGGAGGAGAAGGAAAAAGAGAAGGAGAAGGAGGAGGAAGAGAAGGAGGAGGTGAAGAAGGAGGAGGAGGAGAAGGAACAAGAGGCGGAGGAGAAGGAGGAGGAAGAGGAGAAGAAGGAGGAGGAGGAGAAAGGGAGGAGGAGGAGATGGAGAAAGAGGAAGGGGTGGGAAGAGGAGAAGGATGGAAGGGAGAAGGAGAAAGAGGAGGAGGAAAGATCCTCCCTGACCTTTGAGTCATGATCATAACCATCAGGTGAGAAGTTCAGAGCGATTCTGAATTTCATCTCAGCTTCCTCTTACTTCACTGAGAAGTGAACCGACACAGCGGAAGAAGATTGGTGAGGAATGAGATCTCCTTATCTAATCACTCTCTTGTCCCCAGCAGGACCAGCCAAGTTATCTCAAGGAACATTAGCAGACAAATACGGGATCCAATAGCCAGGTTCCTCTTCCAGGCAACAGAGATATTCCCTCCCGGCCAGCTGGGTCTGTTGTGCGTCTCCCGAATCCCTCTTGAAACCTTACCAAGTTGGCGGCTCTCTTTATATCCCGGGGTGGAGAACTCCATTTAACTAGGTGCCGAGTGATGAAACATCTCATTTTGATGTGTCCCGGATCTCTTATCTGCCAGCTTCGGCTCCTTGAAAGAGACAGCATTGTTCTGTGTCATGCGCCCTGCCGTATTTCGCCTGCTTGTCGTCGCAAGTTTGGATTCTGCAAGGGCCCTCATTAGCAGGGAGATCCCATGTTCTGTCCTCACTACATGTTAGTCTGTGTGCAGCTCGACAGGCAGCTAAATCCACCTGTCCTCCAATAAAACCGACTGTGTGTGTCGATCAGGATGCCTTATTGAAAGAACAGGAGATTTGATTTGATTTGATTTGATTTGATGAATTTATAGGCCGCCCAATCCCGAAGGACTCCGGGCGGCTTACAGTAAATAAATTTTAAAAAAGCGAAGAGTTAAAAAAAAGAAGGAAAACAGATTAAAAAACCACATCATGCACCCAGTCTAGTCGGGGCTGGACCTCGGTCATGAGGTCAACAGCCCCAGGCCTGCCGGAATAGCCAGGTTTTAATAGCCTTTCGGAAGACCGTGAGAGTGGGCAGGGTCCGGATCTCTGGGGGTAGTTTGTTCCAAAGGGTCGGAGCGGCTACAGAGAAGGCCCTCCCCCGGGGAGCCGCCAGCCGACATTGTCTGGCTGACGGCACCTGGAGGAGGCCCACTCTGTGCGATCTTATCGGCCCAGGGGTGGGTTTCAACCGGTTTGCGGCGGTCACCGCGAACCGGTTGGTCGGCGAACCCAAAAGTAAGTAACTTCCGGGAACAGCGAAGGGCCCACCCGCCCGCCCGCGCTCCTTACTGGTCTTTGAAGGCTTCTGCGCTTCCACACAGGCGCATGGCACATACAGCGCCTGTGCGATTCTCCGTGAGCAGCTGGATGGCACATACAGCGCCTGCGTGAGTCTCCGCGAGCAGCTGCAGCATCGCGCAGGCGCTAAGACGCATGCGTGAACTGCGCGCGTGCACGAGGACGCCGCCGACCACCCCTGTATCGGCTGTTGGGAGATGTGCGGCGCTGGGGAAAACAGAATATTTAATTCAACTACATATGCTTTTTTGGTGGCTGCTCAGGAAATAGTCAGGCATGGAAAGAGTTTTGTGGCTCCCGGCGTTTTCTTTTCTGCGGGAAACGGGTTCAAGTGGCTCTTTGGGTGTTTAAGTTTGGCTTCGATCCCTGAGATAGAGATAGAGAAGTATTAAGTTGCATCTGAAGATAACAATGAATAAATACAATTAATTTACACCTCTGTGTGTGGGATGTGGGTCTGTCCTTGGATGACCACCTGCCACAGATGAAGATGGATTCTTCTTTGTGCTTCTGCCTTCTCCAAATGCGAAAGGAAATGGAGCCTGGCTTCCTAGCACACACTTGTTTTGAGAGTGCGGGCTGATGGGCAAAGCTTCAAATAATGTACTTGGCATTTGTCTCTCCGACCACTAGATGGGGCTAGAGAGCAACAGCAGTATATAAAAGTTATATGCTGGGGCACGACATCACCCGAAGCAGCCGTACCGCTTTACAAAGCCTTAGTAAGGCCATCCAATCTTGGCCACCACAATATAAACAAGAGGTTGAGACTCTAGAAAGAGTGCAGAGAAGAGCAACAAAGAGGATTAAGGGACTGGACGATAAAACATCCGTTGCAGGAACCGGGTATGCCTAGTTTAATGAAAAGAAAGACTAAGGGAGATATGATAGCAGTCTTCTAATCTCTCAGGGGCTGCCACAAAGAAGAGGGAGTCAAGCTATTTTCCAAGGCACCTGAGGGTAGCACAAGAAGCAATGGGTGGAAACTAATCAAGGAGAGATGCAACTTAGAACTAAGGAGAAATTTCCTGACAGTTAGAACAATTAATCAGTGGAACTCCTTGCCTCCAGAAGTTGTGAATGCCCCAACACTGGAAGTCTTTAGGAAGATGTTGGATTGCCATTTGTCCAGAATAGTAGAGAGTCTCCTGATTGAGCAGGGGGTTAGACTAGAAGACCTCCAAGATCCCTTCTGACTCTGATGCTCTACATCTATGTCCAAGTTCCTTAGCGTATGCAGAATGCTAAAAGAGAAACCAGGATTACTTATTTATCGAAGGACACATTCGCATCACATTATGATGAAAAACCCCCCAGGGAGGATAAAAATATGAAATATAAAATCTGAATAGCAGCAGATCTCATTCAAAGGGGAAAATAATTCCGTTGCAGAAATAGCTCGGCTATTAGTGAAGGCTGGCAGGCTTGAAGTAAAAAGAAAAAAAGATGGATTTATTAGGAAATGGAGAATTTCGTAATGACACCTTGAAGAGACAGAGGTGTGGAGGGAGAAAAGGGAAGTTGCTTTCTTTATTAACACACATTTAACTAACATTAGGCTCAACCTAGGGGATGCCGTGGCTCAGTGGCTAAAAGGCTGAGCACGTCAATCAGAAAAGCCGGCAGTTCGGCGGTTCGAATCCCTAGCGCCGTGTAACGGAGTGAGCTCCCGTTCCTTGTCCCAGCTTCTGCTAACCTAGCAGTTGGAAAGAATGTAAAAAATGCAAGTAGAAAAATAGGAACCACCTTTGGTGGGAAGGGTTAAAGCGTTCCATGCGCCTTCGGCGTTGAGTCATGCCGGCCACATGACCACGGAGACATCTTCGGACAGCGCTGGCTCTTCGGCTTTGAAACGGAGATGAGCACCGCCCCGTAGAATTGGGAACGACTAGCACATATGTGCGAGGGGAACTTTTACCTTATTCTCCATAGCACCTGAAAGCATAGTAAGAAGGATGGGAACTTATCAAGGAGGTAAGCAGCCTAGAACTAAGCAGGATTTTCCTGATAGGGAGAACAATTCAACCAGGCTCAGGGTTGACTCAGCCTTCCAGCCTTCCGAGGTGGATGAAATGAGGACTCAGATTGTTGGGGGCAAGAGGCTGATTCTATAAACCGCTTAGAGAGGGCTGGAAAGCACTGTGAAGCAGTGTTGGTGCTGTGGCTGCTGCTGTATTCCTAGATCCATGCTTCCTTCAAGCTACATATCACACCCCGAAACTCCTTTTGGCAACATTCGACTCAAGACTGGATATGAGAATCCAAATCTTTTAGGGATGTCTGTCTGTCTGTCTGTCTGCCCCCCCCCCCTCTCTCTGTGTGCATGTCTTTCTCTGTCTCTGTTTGGCTCTGTTTCTGTTTTTCTCTCTCTTTGTCTATCTACATCTCTTTCTCTCTTTCTTTCTCTGTGTCTCTCTCTCTCTCTCTTTCTCCCTCCCTCTCTCTCTCTCTCTCTCTACATCATTCTCTTTCTCACTTTCTCTCTCTCCCTTTCTCTCTGTCTCTCTCTTTCTCCCTGTCTCTCTCTCTCTTTCTCTCTCTTTCTCCCAATCTACATCTCTCTCTCTCTCTCTCTCTGTCTTTCTGTTTCTCTCTCTCTTTGTCTATGTACATCTCTTTCTCTCTCTCTTTCTTTCTCTCTGTCTCTCTCTCTCTTTCTCCCTCACTCCCTCTTTCTCTTTGTCTCTCTCTCTTTCTCTCTCTCTCTCTACATCACTCTCTCTTTCTCACTTTCTCTCTCTCCCTTTCTCTTTCTCTCTTTCTCTCCCCCTCTCTTTCTCTCTCTTTCTCCCTATCTACATTTCTCTCTGTGTGTGTGTGTGTTTCTCTGTCTCTTGTTTCTCTCTCTCTTTGTCTATCTACACCTCTCTCTCTCTCTCTTTCTTTCTCTCTGTCTCTCTCTCTCTTTCTTTCTCTCTGTCTCTCTCTCTTTGTCTCTCTCTCTCTACATCACTCTCTCTTTCTCACTTTCTCTCTCTCCCTTTCTCTCTTTCTCTCTCTTTCTCCCCCCTCTTTCTCTCTCTTTCTCCCTATCTACATTTCTCTCTCTCTGTGTGTCTTTCTCTGTCTCTTGTTTCTCTCTCTCTTTGTCTATCTACATCTCTTTCTCTCTCTCTTTCTTTGTCTCTCTCTTTTTCTCCCTCCCTCTCTCTTTCTCTCTCTCTCTTTCTCTCTCTCTCTATCTACATCATTCTCTCTTTCTCACTTTCTCTCTCTCTCTCTTTCTCTGTCTCTCTCTCTTTCTTTCTCCCTATCTACATTTCTCTCTGTCTCTTTCTTCCTCTCTCTCTCTCTTCCTCTCTGTCTCTCCCTCCCTCGCTCTGTTTCTCTCTCTTTCTCCCTCCCTCTCTCTCTCTCTGTCTCTCTCTGTCTCTTTCTCTGTCTCTCTCTCTCTTTCTCCCTCCCTCTCTCTGCCTCTGTCTCTCGCTCTGTGTGTCAATGTGTTTATGTGTGTTTACTGCATAACAGAAGGAATTCCACAGGGTCAACAATCTCACACAATCCAGAGCATCTAACGTGGTCATCAGAAAGCCACTTGGTGGGAAGCCATAATCCTGCTGCCAATCTTGACATCCCACATCTGTTTTATGTTCTTGAATCCTGAAATTCTGGAGAGTGACAAAGCAGGGTCAAACACACAGCCTTTATTTTGGAGCGGGGAAATGACAAGGCAGATGGATTTTTGTCCAAGAGTCAAGAAGCTTGGAGCCAGCATAAACGCCAGTCACTCTGAACAGGAGGTTCAGGCTTTATCACAGCTTTATCCAACAATTAAGCTAACAAGTTCCATAGTCCTCAACCTTACTCCCAAGTCAACCCCTGTTCTTTAGCTGTTCCCTTCGTCTGGCAACTCTGCGCATGCGCACACTGGGAACAGGCTCCAGCTGTTCTTCTGCCTCACTGACTCGGAAGGCAGCTGATAACTGGCCTATGGCCCTGGCCCCATCTATGCCTCTGACACAGAGCCCTCATCGGAGCCTAGCCATCCCCACAGACCACTAACATGATCTGCCTAATGACCAGCTGGTGGGTGTGGCTAGGTGGTCATGTGACTGGGTGGGCATGGCCAACCTGATGTGACTCACGTCGAGGGGTGCCTCGCCGGTCTCTACTCGCCCCTCCCCTCCCAGCCCCTCCTCCCCTTCCCGCCCGGGCTTCTTAGGGCCCCAACAGGAAGCAGTTGCTGGAGCTAAGCAGCCCCCAGGAGGAAGAGTTGGCAAAAGAGCTCAGTTCAAATTGGATCTGGCCAAGAAGGAGGCTCAGCAGAAGCACCTCACTGAGGACTAGGAGCATAGGCTTTCCAAGCAGAAGGAAGACCTGTGGGAGTGCAAGGCCAGGTGCCGGCGCCTGGAGGCTCAGCGGGCTGAGATGGTCACCCAGTTCCAGGCCATGATGCAGTCCCACTGGAACGAGGCCCTCCGGCTCTTCGCCACCAGCGGCTCTTCCCTCCAGTCTTCGCCCAAAGCCCCCCACCAGGAGGCCGAAGCAGACCCCAAGTCGGAATTTCTGCCCCCCACAAAAAGACCCCGAAGGGGGAGACTCTCTGCAGCAACACAAGCATTCATTGCACGTATCCGTCCCGGGGGCCGTAGTTTGAGGACCCCGGATTTAGTGCAATATAGAAAATGCAAATAATTTTTCTGCGGACCACCAAAATTTTCTCTCAGACCACCAGTTGGTGACCGCTGGACTAGAAGACCCCCAAGGTCCCTTCCAACCCCTTCTATGTTCTATCTGTGACCTATTTGGATGTTCTTTTGGGGAAAAACGCCGAGAGATTTGACGAAAAGGCCGCCAATCCTTCAGAAGAAGGATTAAGTGACCCTTCCGGCTAGGAACTCACACTTCGAGGCTCATCACAATAAGCGGCCCTTGGGCAGAGTTTCCAGGAGATCTGAGACCCACATCAATTGCCTGCTGTTGGAGAGCTGTTTCCAGATGTCCTCCTTTAAGAACAGATGGACGAAATTCCCCCGACGCCGCAGCCAGAGAACCAAAATGCCTTGAATACTGCTTAGGAAGCAGAGCGCGTTGCGAATACTTAAAAGCTGATGTTTACGAGTAAACAGAATGGCATGACGACGGTGGGATGGAGACGGCTGACCCATGATTCAGGAGTCGAAGGAACACGAGCAAAGGAAGCTATGATTCAGATATTCCAGCTTTAAATCATCTTTTTCACCATGGAGCTCTTGCTAAGCTAATTTCCTCCGAAGAGCAGAGTTGGATCACAGTTTACAGCTTTCCGTTATCAGGATTCTTTTTTTCTGATTTCGGATTTTCCGTTCTACGACCTCCTGTTTTATACACATACCTCCTTTAAATGATTGTATATATTGTAAAAATTAGTCATTTTTACAATATATACCATATCTACATCTCTATTACTTTCTGAATATATACTGCCTGAGTACTAGAAGACATGGAATAGGTGGCATGATTGGCTTGAAAAAAGATGTAAAATTAATGTATAATGAATACATTATAGAATACATTCTATTATATAGAATGTATAGAGCCGAGGTGGCGCAGTGGTTAAATGCAGCACTGTAGGCTACTTCAGCTGACTGCAGTTCAGCAGTTCGGCTGTTCAAATCTCACCGGCTCAGGGTTGACTCAGCCTTCCATCCTTCCGAGTTGGGTGAAATGAGGACCCGGATTGTTGTTGGGGGCAATATGCTGACTCTGTAAACCGCTTAGAGAGGGCTGAAAGCCCTATGAAGCGGTATATAAGTCTAACTGCTATATAGAAAATATAATTTATATTTTATAATGAAGGACGTTCAAACAATCATAGCTAAATAAAAATGGAGGTAATAAGGGTAACATGTATAAATATCTGAGTTAAAATACTATGGCAGAAGATATAAGATTGTTTTGTTATTGGAAAGATGCAGCCTGATAGATGGAAGAATATAACTTAAAACTAGTTAAACTTAGTGAAACTTAGTAATAATAGATATAACTAAATAAATAATTGATAACGATAATAATGTATACAATGTGTTGTGTTATGATAAGTAATAATTGGATATGAATATTGAATGATACCCATGAAAGGAAGATTAGAAATCCCTTTAGATTTTATACAAAAGTCAATAAAAAAGAAGCTAGATATAGTTAAATTTTGACCATTAGGGGTAAAATGTTATGATACAGGATATAGTTAAATAAAGGAAGGATAACGATGACAACTTATATACATATACATGAGTATAATATAAGGAAACTAGATGAAAACTGCCAACATCGATGTGGAAAGGAGGATTAGAAAAGTCTGTTTTTAAATATTATGGATGTTTAGCTAGAATAGGACATAAGGATTCAGTGTTATTGGAGGATTTTAGAAATATTAAATGAAATGCCAGTATGTGGTTATGTATTAAATTTTGGTATAGTTTATGATGAAGGACGTTTAAATAATTATAGTCAAACATATATGGAGGTATAAGAGTAACATGTATAAATATTTGAGTTAAAATACTTGAGTTAATATGAATTACGCTGGATGACTATGGAGGAGATGCATGAAAACCTTTTGTAACCAACTGATACACTTTCTACAGTATGTATGGATGAGAATTTTTTTTATGTTGTTTCTTATGTTTCAAAAAAAATTACAAAAAGAAGAAAATATAAGAAAAGGAGACCTCAGAGGTCTTCTAGTCCAACCCTCTGCTCAAGCAGGAAATCCTAGACCAGTGTTTCTCAACCTTGGCAACTTGAAGATGTCCGGACTTCAACTCCCAGAATTCCCCAGCCAGCGAATGCTGGCTGGGGAATTCTGGGAGTTGAAGTCCGGACATCTTCAAGTTGCCAAGGTTGAGAAACACTGCCCTAGACCATTTCAGACAAAGGGTTGTCCAGTCTCTTCTTGAAAACCTCCAGTGATGGAGCACCCACAACTTTTGGTGGCAAGGAGTTCCTCTGATGAATTGTTCTCCCTGTTAGGAAATTTCTGCTTAGTTCTAGGTTGCTTCTGTCCTTGTTTAGTTTCCATCCTTCTTATTATGCTTTCAGATGCTATGGAGGACAGCCTGAGCCTACTCTTAGTTAATTGAGTGTCAAATTTTTTATCATGTCTCCATGCTGCCATCTTGCAATTCTCTGGATTTTTGCAGAAGACATAGAACGCATCTAATTTTAAGGATGGTTATAAAGAGAGGGAAAGAGACGGGGAAAGTGGTGCCATGGGAAAAATGCATCTTTTAAAATGCCTCCGCAGGGGGAAATTTACATAGGAAAGATAAATTTGGGAACTAAATATTAAAATGCACATATGGCGGGAGGAAATTGTGGGCAGAACCTCATTACGTCCAGGAAAATTGCAAATGAATAAAACGGAAGGAGATATTATGTATTTATTTAAAATAATGAGTACTGCCTTACTAATTCAGTCATTAAACCAGATAAACCAGGTATATTATTACTCATAGAAGCCTACATATTGGTAAGGCAAATGTTTATGAATTTTTGCTTAAGCGCCAACGTGCAGTCAGAAGACATGATAGATTTACAATTTCACATGTGGACAGAGTTCACTATAGTTTCAACTGGAAAACTGTACTCATCCTTGACCAAGCAAAATAGCAATAGCAGTTAGACTTATATACCGCTTCATAGGGCTTTCAGCCCTCTCTAAGCGGTTTACAGAGTCAGCATATTGCCCCCAACAACAATCCGGGTCCTCATTTTGCCCACCTCGGAAGGATGGAAGGCTGAGTCAACCTTGAGCCGCTGAGATTTGAACCGCCGAACTGCAGAACTAGCAGTCAGCTGAAGTAGCCTGCAGTGCTGCATTTAACCACTGCGCCACCTCGGCTCTCTTCCAAAAAGGCTAGAGAATTCCTGGAAGGTTGGTACTCAAACAAAACAGCCATCAACGGGCACATAAAGATCAACAACATCTACACACCATTCAAAAATCCAGAGAGGAAACAAAACTGCGGCAACATCTCAGCACCAGCAATCAACAATCCAGATAAGCAGAGATTAACCCCAAGATGGACACTAAACTAGCAACCATACCATAAACAAAACCCTCCTAACTCAAACAAACTAGCTAACAGTTCACAACAGCCGAATGAAGGAATCAGCAAGAACATTCCCGACACTGATTGACCAAGTGGCTGTTTAGAGAGCAAATCCCACTCCTTTCCAGCACTGATGATGTTACCTAGTTGGGTCATGAAATGCCGGCAAAGAAACAACCAGGCACAGCTAGCACCAAGGATCCCAGAGTCTTCGCTTTTAGTCCTCTGACGGGCTGGGGTGGGGTTTGAGTCTGTCTTTTGATTCAGCCATGTCAGGCTCCAAACATTAGTAAACCTTGTAGTTGCATCAATTTGGTGTCGCTCAAATGTGTTTTGAATCTGATCTGGAATTTTCACATAGCTCCTATTGGTTTATTTTTTTTCTTTGCTCTGGATTAAAAATTGGGAGATCCCCCCCTCTCACTCACTCTTTCTTTCTCTCTCTCTTCCTCTCTCTTTCACACTGTTTCTCTTTTTCTCTCTCTTCCCCCCTCTCTCTGTCTCTCTTCCTCTCTCTGTCTCTCTTATCTCTCTCTTCTCTTCCTCTCTATCTCTCTTTCTCTCTTCCTCTCTCTCTCTTCCTCTCACTCTCTTTCTTTTTCTGTCTCTCTCTCTTCCCCCCTCTCTCTTCCTCTTCCTCTCACTCTCTTTCTCTCTCTGTCTCTCTCTCTCTCTCTGTCCCTCTCTTCCTCTCACTCTCTCTTTCTCTCTCTGTCTCTCTGTCTCTGTCTCTGTCTCTCTCTCTTCCTCTCTTCCTCTCTCCGTCTCTCTCTCTCTCTGTCTCTCTCTTCCTCTCACTCTCTCTCTCGCTCTGTCTCTCTTTCTTTCTCTCACTCTCTCTTTCTCTCTCTCTGTCTCTCTTTCTCTCTTCCTCTCTCTCTGTCCCTCTCTTCCTCTCACTCTCTCTTTCTCTCTCTGTCTCTGTCTCTGTCTCTTCCTCTCTCTCTTTCTCTCTCCATCTCTCTCTCTCTCTGTCGCTCTGTCTCTCTCTCTTCCTCTCACTCTCTCTCTCGCTCTGTCTCTCTTTCTTTCTCTCACTCTCCCTTTCTCTCTCTCTGTCTCTCTTTCTCTCTTCCTCTCTCTCTGTCCCTCTCTTCCTCTCACTCTCTCTTTCTCTCTCTGTCTCTCTGTCTCTCTCTCTTCCTCTCTCTCTTTCTCTCTCCATCTCTCTCTCTCTCTGTCGCTCTCTTCCTCTCTCTCTCTCTCTCTCTCTGTCTCTCTCTCTTTCTCTCACTCTCTCTTTCTCTCTCTGTCTCTCTGTCTCTGTCTCTGTCTCTCTCTCTCTCCCTCCCTCCCTCCCATTCCCTTTGAGATGCACTTATTTTTTTTTGGCTTTCACCCTTATGGCGGGAGTGACCTGATTCCTAGACTACCACCTTCACCATTGCCCCAACTGGCTACCCCACCCTCAGTTTTTGGCGCAGGGGTGCCCAATCGCTTCCAAATCGTCTGGCCCAATGCTCAGCCCAGCTGGTGCTCAGAAAAATTGGAAGGAAGGACTTCTTTCAACGCACTGCGTTCTCTCCCAGACCCGCCTCTGTATTTTCACACGATTGCACTGTTCACACTTCCCAGTGAAGTTGTTAAAACACTGAATATTACAACGCTGTTTTACCCACTGTTTCTTTGGGTTTCAAACAGCGCCACTGTCACTCACTTAGTGACGTTCTGAAGTTTTTCTCTTCCCTACCAAAGAGGATGGTGGGGGCAGAGAGAGAGAGAGAGAGAGAGAGAGAGAGAGAGAGAGAGAGAGAAAGGGAGAGAAAGAGAAAAAGAGAAAGGGCGAGAGGGAGAAAGAGAAAAAGAGAGAGAAGAAGACAGGGAGAAAGAGAGAGAGAAAGAGAAAAGGAGAAAGGGAGAGAGGGAGGGAGGGAGGAAAGAGAAAAAGAGAAAGAGAGGGAAAAAGAGAAAAAGAGAGAGAAAGAGAAAGAGAGGGAGAAAGGGAGAAAAAGAGAAAGAAAGAGGGAGAGGGAGAAAGAGAAAAAGAGAGAGAAGGAGAGAGGGAGAAAGAGAGAGAGAAAGAGAAAAGGAGAAAGAGAGAGAGAGGGAGGGAGGAAAGAGAAAAAGAAAAAGAGAGAAAGAGAGGGAAAAAGAGAGAAAGAGAGAGGGAGAAAGAAAAAGAGAGAGAAAGAGAGAAAGAGGGGGAGAAAGAGAAAGAGAGGGAACAAGAGAAAAAAGAGAGAGAAAGAGAGAGAGGGAGGGAGGGAGAAAGAGAGAAAAAGAGAAAAAAAGAGATCTCTACAAAGGGTATACATTTGGGGGGGGAACAGATGTGTCAATCATTTTTCTCTCTTATGCAATGCAGGAACCATCTGTTTTACATCAGATCGTGTCATTTCGGCACTTACATAACATTGTGGCTGAATTGTTTAGCCGGTTCTGTGGCGAGAAGTTAATAAAGAACCGGAGAGGTCGGGCGTAGTTTATATGTCAGCAAGAAAGATTAGGGAGGAGAAGAAATACTCATTTGCAGCATGGGTGGCAGCAAACAAATTTAACAAATAATCATAAACTGATGATTTTATCCCTTCCGAAAGGATAAAACCGGGGCGGCCTCTGTGCTCTCTGAGCTTGATGGTTTTCTTGCAGACGTTTCGTGACCCAGCTAGGGAACATCATCATCCTCAATACTAAAAGGGAGAGGCTTTGCTGTCTGTTTACATGCAAATGGTATTGATCACCCCACTTCCTTCCTTCCTTCCTCCCTCTCAATTCTCTCCTTCCTTCCTTCCTTCCTTCCTTCCTTCCTTCCATCCATCCTTCCTCCCTCCCTCTCTCCCTCTCTCCCTGCTCGCCTGCCTCTCAATTCTCCTCCCCCCCTCCACTCAATTCTCTCCTTCCTTCCTTCCTTCCTTCCTTCCTTCCTTCCTTCCTTCCTTCCATCCTCCCTCCCTCTCAATTCCTTCCTTCCATTCTCCCTCTCACTCAATTCTCTCCTCCCTCCCTGCTTCTCAATTCTCCTCCCTCCACTCAATTCTCTCCTTCCTTCCTTCTTTCCTTCCATCCTTCCATCCTTCCATCCTTCCCTCCTTCCTCCCTCCTTCCCTGTCTCCCTCCCTGCTTGCCTGCCTCTCAATTCTCCTCCCTCCACTCAATTCTCTCCTTCCTTCTTTCCTTTCTTCCTTCCATCCTCCCTCCCTCTCAATTCCTTCCTTCCTTCCTCCCTCCCTTTTAATTCTCTCCTCCCTCCCTGCTTCTCAATTCTCCTCCCTCCCTCCACTCAATTCTTTCCTTCTTTCTTTCCTTCCTTCCTTCCTTCCTTCCTTCCTTCCTTCCTTTTTTTTTGTCTTTGTACCCCCCTCCCCGTGTTTTGTAAGCCGCCCTGAGTCCCCTCAGGGAAAAGGGCGGCCTATAAATTATAATAAACACTCTAAACACTCTAAACACTCTCAATTCCTTCCTTCCTTCTTTCCTTCCTTCCTTCCTTCCTTCCTTCCTTCCTTCCTTTCTCCCTCCCACTCAATTCTCTCCTCCCTCCCTGCCTCTCAATTCTCCTCCCTCCACTTAATTTTTTCCTCCCTCCCTCTTAAGTCTCTTCTTCCTCCCTGTCTCTCAATTCTCCTCCCTCCACTCAATTCCTTCCTTTCTTCCTTCCTTCCCTCCTTCCCTCCTTCCCTCCTTCCCTCCCTCCTTCTCAATTCTCTTTTCCCTCCTACCCTCCCTCTCAATTTCTTCCTTCGTCCCTTCCTCCCTCTCTCAGAGAGCATTCCCTTACAGGTTACAAGAGACAAAAATAGTAGGAGAAAAATCATGTCATAAGAAAAAAAATGGCGAAACCCTCCCCCCCACCTCCGGATTCTGCTAGCACCTATTTTGACCCTCACATTTTATTAAACAGCCTGAGCTTTCCTGAGGTGGACCTCAAGATAGTTTATGCCTTTTAATAAAATTTGACAGTCAGAGAGGAGGCAAAAATGGTCCCAGAGGAAGGATGAGTTCATTTAGCATAGCCCAGATTCTTAAAATAAAATGGCTTTTCGGTCAATGTTTGTGAAATGTTCAAATTCTGTGTGAAACTTAGAAAGGCAAAGAAGGACCTGATTTTCAGAGAATCAAATTCTTGTTTAACAGTCTTCCGGATGTTGAATTTATTTAACCACTAGCTGGATATCCATGCTTCATGATGAAACTATGTCATCGGGCTGTGCAGGAGAAATTTGGTTCACAATCTGTTGGCTCAGTGGTGGTCGGTGATTGAAACACATAAGGGAATATCGCTCCCACCGCCTTGAATCTGGCGGCAGTTCCATAGGTGGAAGGCATAGAGATTTTGGTGAGGTACCGATGTTTAGTACTGTAAGGAGCCCCAGACCGCTCCTGAGTGAAGGAGTGTAATGCCTGTCGGTTTGAACTGAGATAACGGAATGTGAGGCAACTGGCAGTTGGAACAGAGTTCTTTTCAGGTGGGGAGGGGGAGTAGAATGTCTAACTCCTTAGCATCAGAGGGTATATATGTGTGTGTGTGTGTGTGTGTGTATATACATACATACATACATATATACACATACACATACACATACACACATACATACATACATACATACATACATACATAGATATACATACTGTATAAGAAATACTAATGATCTGATGGTCATTTCAAAAAATCCTTTCTTAGCAAGCACCTAGAAGCCAAGAGGAACATACATGCCAAATTTCAAGTTTGTGGGCTTTACGGTTCTGGAGATTTCATGATGATTCGTAATATATATATATATACCCTCTGATGCTAAGGAGTTAGACATTCTACTCCCCCTCCCCACCTGAAAAGAACTCTGTTCCAATTTACAGTTGCCTCACATTCCGTCACCTCAGTTCAAACTGGCAGATAGTCCAGTCCTTCACTCAGGAGCAGTCTGGGGCTCCTTAAAGTCCTAAACATCGGTACCTCACCAAAATCTCTATGCCTTCCACCTATGGAACTGCTTCCCGACTCAAGGCGGTGGGAGCAATATTCCCTTATGTTTTTCAATCACCGACCACCACTGAGCCAACAGATTGTGAACCAAATTTCTCCTGCATAGCCCGATCATATAGTTTCTTCGCAAAGCACAGGTATCCAGCTGGCTTTTAATAATCTATAATATATAATCTGTAGGAAACTCAAATTAAAACCTGCAATGGCTTTTAACGGACGTTGACATCAAGCAAATTGCAGCCTTTGGCACGAAGGTAAATGATGCTTGGCATTTAAAGGAAATCACCTATTTGAGCAAGCTCTTTTCGCCCAGCTTGGCTAACTTTGCTGTTTTCAGATAGTGAAATTGCAATTCCACATAATTCCGGCCTTCACACCTTTTGCCGTCTTGCATAGCAGGTCATCATCTCTGACTTGAATGTTAATGGATTTTTAATAAGGTCAAAATATATATATATATAATTTATGGTTTTTGCGTAATGTCATAACCAGAAATAATTCTCCGTACGCTACAATTTTCTCAGTGAAAAACAGGCTTGATTAGCAAACACCTTTGTCAAAACGATTGCTCATTAGGGGAGACGGATGCTGGCTTGACTATTTATATAAATCCGCTGATCGAACAATATCGAGCCAATTATAGAACTGGAGAATATTCCGCTGATGGCTTGATTTTTTTTTCCTTTTCCCAATACATTTCTTTCCATTTTTAGGTGGAACAGAAAAGCAATTGGCTAGCATTCTTTGTTGTTCGTTGCGAAGTTGTGTCTGACCCATCGCAACCCTATGGACAATGTTCCTCCAGGCCTTCCTGTCCTCTACCATCCTCTGGAGTCCATTTAAGCTCATGCTGATTGCTTCGGTGACTCCATCCATCCACCTCCTTCTCTGTCGTCCCCTTCTTCTTCTTTTGCCCTCCGTTGTTCCCAGAATGAGGCTCTTCTCCAGGGAGTCCTTCCTTCTCATTAGGTGGCCAAAGCATTTGAGTTTCCTCTTCAGGATCTGGCCTTCTAAAGAGCAGTCAGGGTTGATCTCCTCTAGGACTGACCGGTTGGATGGCCTTGCAGTCCAAGGGACTCAATGCAGGAGTCTTCTTCTCCAGCACCAGAGTTCAAAGGCCTCCATTCTTTGGCGCTCAGCCTTCCTTATGGTCCAACCTTCACAGCCATCCATTGCAACTGGGGAAACCACAGCCTTGACTGTACTTTTGTTGGCAGGGTGATGTCTCTGCTTTTTAGGATGCTGTCTAGATTTGCCATAGCTTTCCTCCCCAGGAGCTTATTTTAATTTCTTGGCTGCAGTCCCCATCTGTGGTGATCTTGGAGCCTGGGAAAATAAAATCTGTCACTACCTCCATTTCTTCCCCATCTATTCGCCAGGAGTTGAGAGGGCCAGATGCCATGATCTTAGTTTTCTTAATGTTGAGTTTCAAGCCAACTTTTGCACTCTCCTTCTTCACTCGCATCGAGAGTCTCTTTAGTTCCTCTTCCCTTTCTGCCATTAGAGTGGTATCATCTGCATATCTGAGGTTGTTGATATTTCTCCTGGCAATCTTAATTCCAAATTTTGATTCCTCTAGCCCAAACTTTCTCATGAAATATTTAACTTATATGCAGAACACTCCTATTAGTTCCCCAAATGGAAACTGATGTTTAAAAAAATAGGTTAGACCATTTTCAATTTTGCCTAAAGCAGAGATGTCCAATCTTGGCTAAATGTGGACTTCAATTCCCAGAATTCCCATGCTGGCTGGGGAATTCTGGGAGTTGAAGTCCACCAGTCTTAAAATTCTCAAGGTTGGATATCCTTGACTTAAAGTTTCTCCCTCAAAACATCTCATGATTTATATGATTTAACTGACGATGGAAAAAAGCCTCTTTTTTTTCATAAGTTGTTTTAGATTTCTGGGGAATTCTGGGAGTTGAATTCCGCAGGTCTTAAAGTCGCTAAGGTTGGACACCCCTGATTTCCTAGAAATAAGATATATTAGTAAATAATAAATAAATGAAAGCTCTTTCAATATCTCCATTTTAAAAAAAATTGGAAAGGGCAAAACGTTTGAGAAATGTGTCCATATAACATTAGAAGGTCGAAGAAAAAAATAAATAAATGCTATTCGGTCAATACTAATAATATTCCCCAATCCTCCTCCTCCTCCTTTTTCTCTTCTTCCTCCTCCTTCTCCTCCTTCTTTTTCTCTCTTCCTCCTTCCCTTCCTCTTCGTCCTCTTCCTCCTTCTCCTTCTCCCTCCTCCTTTTCCTCCCCTCCTCCTTTTCGTCTTCCTCCTCCTGCTCTTCCTCCTCCTCCTCCTTTTTCTCTTTTTCCTCCTCTTCCTCCTTCTCCTTCCCCCTCCTCCTTTTCCTTCCCCTCCTCCTTTTCTTCTTCTTCTTCCTCCTCCTCCTCTTCCTCCTCCTTTTTCTCTTCCTCCTCCTTCTCCTTTTTCTCTTCCCTTCCTTCCCCTCCTCTTCCTCCTCTTCCTCCTTCTCCTTCCCCCTCCTCCTCCTCCTCCTCCTCCTCTTCCTCCTCTTCTTCCAGACAATGGAGTAGTGGTAAAGTAAGAGAGCTCCAAGGCCACACTGGCTGTGCTATTTTGGACCACGACGAGATACTGCAGAGCAGAATAAGGGAGACCATCCAACCCCAAACTATGGTAGTTTCCTGGCCATCTCACACAAAGAGATGAGCAGATTCTCTGGATTTAAAAAACTTTGGTTTTGGCTCGGTTACTTCTCAGGTTTGGAAGTGAGATGACATCCATTCAGACCTCCAGACCTGGCTGGTGTTTGGTGCCACAAGCCTTCAGGGATAGTGAGCAGCTGTCCGTTCATGAGAAATTCTCCGCCAACTGAGCCCCCGGCTTCCATCATGGATGGTGCCAGCGAACTTTCCTAGAACATTAACGAGCGTGTGGATGTTTCAGACCAGAAGTATCGTTCTGAAAAGCTGAGGAGTAAAGGTAAGGGCTCCCCTCTTACATACGTACAAGTCGTTCCCGACTCTAGGGGGCGGTGCTCATCTCCGTTTCGAAGCTGAAGAGCCAGCGCTGTCCGAAGACATCTCTGTGGTCATGTGGCTGGCATGACTCAATGCCAGTGAGTTCTTTCCTAGTTCTTTCAATCGTTCATTGTACAATTTAGTCGCCATTCCCCTAAACATCTTTGTTGCTCTTCTCTGCCCTTTTTTTTATGAGGGCCTCAGCACCTTTTATTGTATCACCAGCTGATAACCCGGCGTTGCCTGGGTATTTATTTATAGGGGGAAAATGTTTGGACCAAACGTAATTTCTAATGTTGGATTTTCCCCCTTACCAGAGGGAGCCCCCCTTGTGGATACTGTGAAGCCAGGGCAACTCCACCGTGCTGTAAAGTAGAAGCCATTTTATGGCAGTACAGTAGACGCCATTTGAAGGCACAACAGGGGATAACCTCTTTTTCCCTTGGTCTCTCCGTTACTCCAGGTTTTCTGTTCATATAACAAAGCTTCAGATTTATTAACTACTGCCGATAACTTGGCATTGCCCAGGTATTTTTTATAGGGGGAAAATGTCCGAACCGCACGTAATGTCTAATGTTGGATTTTCCCCCTTACCAGAGGTAGCCCCCTTGTGGGAGTACTGTGAAGCCATTACCATGGCAACTCCACTATGATGTATAGTAGAAGCCATTTTAGGGCAGTACAGTAGACGCCATTTGAAGGCACAACAGGCTGTATCTTAACACAGTGTTTTTCAACCTTTTTTGTGCAAAGGCACACTTTTTTCATGAAAAAAATCACGAGGCACACCACCATTAGAAAATGTTAAAAAAATTTAACTCTGTGCCTATATTGACTATATAATAAAGTGTTTTTCCCACGGCACACCTTACACTATGTCACGGCACACTAGTGTGCCGCGGCACAGTGGTTGAAAAACACTGTCTTAACAGACACCCCCCCCCCCCGAGGGATGTTAAGAGTGTCTTACCCCCACAGTATTTGTTTCCGGAGAGTAAGTCATCTGTGTACCAAGTTTAATTGAAATTACTTAAGGCGTTCCAGAGTTATGCTGGAAAACACACACACAGAAACACACATGCACACACACACAAACACAGTAATTTTAATATAAATAGATGGTGACCAGAACTGGATGCCGAAGAAGATTGCATGATTCTATTTAATTATAGGTTGCGTATCTATAGTAGACCCGACCTGCAGAAATTTGAATGATCGCTAAAGGGTGAAAAGACCTGGAATGACTCTCGACTGTCCTCTAATGGCCGTCTTTATTTTTGCAGCCTGGATCTAGTACGGGTAGCCCTAAATTTAGAGTTTGAGGGGGGGGAAAATATTGCACAGAAGCATTTTGGTTTGTCCAGGCTGGCGAAGATTTAGAACGGCACCTGCAATATTTTGGAATGATTTCCCACCTTTTGGAAAGGCTTCCTAGGTGTTGGCATTGAAATGTTGGATTATCTACCGTGTGCTCACTCTTTGTCATTATTTACAGAGAATGCTCAAGGCCAGAACTTAGTGCCTAAAACCAGGGGTGGGATTCAAATTTTTTTAGCAACTTGTTCTCTGCCCGGTTGCTGGGTCAGCGCTGCAATGGTGGGTGTTGAGTTGGTAGCAGATTCGGACAGTGAGGAGGTTGGGGAGGAACCTGGGCCAGTCCTGGAGTCTGGGGAAGGCTCTGTTGAGGGCTCTGTGTCAGAGGCAGAGAAGGGGGCCAGAGATGTCTGACAATTATCTTCAGAGTCAGAGATCATTGGGCAGAAGAACAGCTGGAGCCTGTTCCCAGTGTATGTATGCGCAGAGCTGCCAGGAGAAGGGAACAGCTAAGGGACAAGGGCTGACTTGGGAGTAAAGCCACAGGTGGATGGTGAATGGCCCCTCCCATAGGGAATAAAGAGGAGCGAAAGGGGAGTGGAGTTTGCAGGAGACAATTAGTTCCCTTAATTAGTGTGAAGATTTGTTCATGACTTTCAGAGATTCATTGCCAAGTATTTTCTTGTACAGCCGTTGCATTTGGAAGATATCAGCCTGGCAGCCCTCCAAGCCTGATAAGGTCTGTGGTTGTTAATTCACCCTTGAAAGGCTGTTTCGCCGGGACTTTGCTGGATGTGAAGGAGAGGGATTCACATGAGCTTCATAAAAAGGGAGATTTGTCGGGACAAGGCTGCCTGCTTTGTGATTTTGTGAAGCCTGGGTCGGAACAGATGACTCACTTAGCAATAGAAGTTTCGGCCTCAATTGTGTTCGTAAGTCGAGGTTTACCGGCGTCGCCCATAAATTTCAAAAGAGATTCACTTCATTGCAAACAGAAAATGTGTGTCTTGTTTTATGTTTATTAGATATCAGTTGATAAGATTGTACAAAGCGCACAATATCTTTTATTGTGTTATTAATGTGAGTCCTAACTTGCTAGACTAAATTGACTCTTTGTTTTTATCGTCTTCCAATTTTTATAGGTTTGTACTTCGGTTTTAAAAGATTGCAGGTCTTTGCATTATTTTATTTTTATTTATCTTTCTCTTCTGCTCTGATTTCTCCAGGCACATCCACTATCCTGCAAAGCACCTTCTCTTATGATAAATAAACAAATAACGTAACATAAAACATAAATAAGCGAGTTCATCCTTCTTATTATTCCCCTCAAACAGAAAGAAAGAATCATGCGTTGTTGGATAGATCGCAGCAAATTTCCCCCTCTGATTATACAGCATCTCCTGATCAGGGGCTTCTGCTTAAAAATATTCCATTTGCTGGAAATAATTTATCGTTTTAGTCTGGCATCTTGCTCGCTCTTTCATTTTTAAGAAAAAGGATTTCTTTTTTCATGTCAGTGGTGGTGGGGAAATTTGGGCTCCTGGTTATTTCAAGATGTTTCTATTGTCACTTTTCCTTGGGAAATGTTCCTTTTATGCCAGAGACTGTACCTGCAATTAACTCTACCTGCAATTTTGCAGTCATGTGTTTTAAAAAATAAAGGTGTGAGGTGTGTTTTAAAAAAAACTCAAGCGGAAAAAAGTTATCGATTTTAGCAACTTCAGGATGTGGGGGACTTCAAATCCCAGAATCCATCCCTTCCAGCTAGTGCCACTTGGAGCGTGACCCGACAAAAGGGCGAACGACAAAACCGCGCCCGACTAAACCGCGTCGCTAAAACCACGACGTCATCAATGCGAAGGGCGATTTACAATAGCGCGTCGGCAGAAGGGCAATTTAAGTTAAGGTAAGGGTTAGGTTTAGGGTTAGGTTTAGGGTTAGGTTTAGAGTTAGGTTTAGGGTTAGGTTTAGGGTTAGGTTTAGAGTTAGGTTTAGGGTTAGGTTTAGGGTTAGGTTTAGGGTTAGGTTTAGGGTTAGGTTTAGAGTTAGGTTTAGGGTTAGGTTTAGGGTTAGGTTTAGAGTTAGGTTTAGGGTTAGGTTTAGGGTTAGGTTTAGGGTTAGGTTTAGGGTTAGGTTTAGAGTTAGGTTTAGGGTTAGGTTTAGGGTTAGGTTTAGGGTTAGGTTTAGCGTTACGTTTAGGGTTAGGGTTAGCATTACATTTAGGGTTAGGTTTAGTTTTACAGCGCGCTTCTGTCGCCACGCTGTTGTCGGCGCGATTCAGCACTCATTCGTCGGAGCGCTTTAGAACACGCGGTTTTGTCACCGCGGTTTAGTCGGGCACGGTTTTGTCGTTCGCCCTTTTGTCGGTGAACCCACTTGGAGTAGCATATAGCAATAGCAATAGCAGTAGACTTATATACCGCTTCATAGGGCTTTCAGCCCTCTCTAAGCGGTTTACAGAGTCAGCATATCACCCCCAACAATCTGGGTCCTCATTTTACCCACCTCGGAAGGATGGAAGGCTGAGTCAACCCTGAGCCGGTGAGATTTGAACCGCTGAACTGCTGATCTAGCAGTAGCCTGCAGTGCTGCATTTAACCACTGCGCCACCTCGGCATATCATTCTCACAAGCCCATTATGAACCTACGATATTTTAAAGATGGAGATAAACAGGAAAGCAAAAATGAAGGCTCCTTGGTGTTATCTGAGCTGGGTTGTTTTCTTGCAAACGTTTCATGACCCAGCTAGGTAACATTGTCGGGAGCCGGGGTTTCAGAGAGGAGGAGGAGGACCGGTCCATAGATTTCCACTGCTCTCCTCTCCTCTGCCTTCTGTGCAACTACGCCTCAGGCATTGGATCCAGCTGTTCCTCTTCTTCCTCATCAGCCACCTCCAGACCTGGGAGCTGTTGACTCTCCACCTGATGACTGACGGACGGCCCAGTCTCCCCTCCCTCTCTCTCCCAGCCCCCTCCCTCTCCCCCCTCGGAGCTCTCAGGTTGCCTCGATCCTGATCCTGATTCCCACGCCTCCTCCTACTCCTCTGATTAGGCTGCTGGAGGGGCTGGTGACCAACAGGCCACGACACCCCTGATGTTAAATGAATCGCTGCAGTTATTAAATTAGTAACACGGCCGTTAAGTGGCTTCCTCATGGACTTTGCTTGTCACAGGATCGCACAAGGAGATCATGTGGCCCTGGGATGCTGCCGCCATCACAGCTATGAAAATATGAGCTTCGATCACATGAGCATGGGAACGTCACAACGGTCGTAAGTGTGAAAAATGGGCGCAACTCACATTCTTCAGGTACGGTCACTGTGAACTGTTGTAAGTCAAGGACGACTGTAGTACTGAGGGATGCGGTGGCTCAGTGGCTCAGCCACTGAGCTTGTCGATCAGAAAGGTTGGCAATTTGGCAGTTCGAATCCCTAGTATCGCTTAACGGAGTGAGCTCCCGTTACTTGTCCCAGCTTCCGCCAACCTAGCAGTTCGAAAGCATGTAAAAAATGCAAGTAGAAAAATAGGAACCACCTTTAGTGGGAAGGGAACAGCGTTCTGTGCGCCTTCGGTGTTTAGTCATGCCGGCCACATGACCACGGAGACGTCTTCGGACAGCCCTGGCTCTTCTTTGAAACAGAGATGAGCACCGCCCCCTAGAGTCGAGAACGAGTAGCACATATGTGTGAGGGGAACCTTTATCTTACCTTTACCTTACCGTAGTACTTACAAAGGGAGCAATCCATCCATTTACTTTTCCTCCTGTGGCTGGGGCTCACTTTCTGTTGTCAACAGCTTTCAGATATCATTTTGATATTCATCCATCCATCTCTCTGAGAGTGATATTTATAGGAAACGTGAACAAATATCATAGCCTTGACTTTCAAGACCCAAATTCTCTGTAGGAACGATGTCAAGAAACCGTCCCTTTTATTACAGGAGATGGATAAATAATTCAATTTGGAGTAACAACCAAGGGGCTGCGTCCTGAAAATTTTATAGGTTTCCGTGTTGTTTCAGTCAATATAAAACTCAAAATCTAAACCGCCCTCAAGGACTCATAAAATGCATTTCCTTGTTTCCAGGTTCTTATAACAAAACAAAAAACAAAAAAACAAAACACCTCTGTTGTTCTTTAGGGATATTTTGAGTAGCATCAAAGTCACCACAGATATATATATATTTTATGGGAAAGTGAATGTGATTTATTTTTTAAAGAAATAAATACAAAAAAATCTTTGAAAAGCAGGCCTTCCTTGGCCTCAAACCTGACATTTTGCAACTGAACTGTACAGAAAAAATAAGTTTGCAAAAGAAACATTAACTTGGTTATGTAGATGGAACAGTGTGGGACAACGTGAAATCCATTGATGACACAGAATAGAATAGAATAGAATAGAAAATAGAATATAAAATAGAATAGAATAGGAAAGAATAGTATAGTATAGAATAGACTAGAAAATAGAATAGAATAGAGTAGAGTAGAATAGAAAATAGAATAGAAAAGAAAATAGAATAGAAAATAGAATAGAAAATAGAATAGAAAATAGAATAGAAAATAGAATAGAAAATAGAATATAAAATAGAATAGAATAGAATAGGAAATAGAATACAATAGAATATAAAATAGAATAGAATAGGAAATAGAATAGAATATAAAATAGAATAGAATAGGAAAGAATATATGGTATAGAATAGAATAGAAAAGAAAATAGAATATAATAGGGAATAGAACAGAATAGAATACAACAGGACAGGATGGGATAAGATAGAATAGAAAACACAATAGAATAGAATAGGAAATAGAATAGAATATAAAATAGAATAGAATAGGAAAGAATATATGGCATAGAATAGAAAAGAAAATAGAATATAATAGGGAATAGAAGGAGAGAAGCAACTTAGATCTAAGGGGGAATTTCCTGACAATGAGAACAATCAACAGATGGAACAGAAGTTGCCTTCGGAAGTTGTGTGAGCTTCATCACTGGAGGCTTTCAAGAAGAGACTGGACTGCCCTCTGTCAGAAATGGGATAGGGTCTCCTGATTGCGCTGCAGGGTTGAACTAGATGACCTACAAGGTCCCTTCCAACTCTATTTCTGTTGTTTTTTTTCAAATTTTCAAATTTTATTATAGTACAAATAATCCATCTTCTGTTATTATCTGTATCTAAACAAGGTCTATGAACCCCCTTACAATTAATGCAGAATTTCTCCCGAGGGACCCTTGAAGCTTTGGCATTAATTCGTAGGCTAACCTCTATTTTTATTTTAATCTTGCTTCTGCTCATTCCTCTCTCTGTTTGTGTCTCTCTGTGTGTGTGTGTGTGTTTTTTTTAAACCGAATCTTTGTCCATTTTGGGCATTTTACAAAGCGCCATCGAAGCAGAACTGTGAATTGTCCACGGTTCCCTTGGAGCAAAATCAGGAGCAGAGAAAGAAAGCGTTTGTGCAGCCGCCACCTGCCTAAACAAATTGAACAAGCCAATAACCTGACTTCCAACTCCAAAGCCTCTTTAAAATAAATGTTTCTGAAAACAGAAACCCAAAAATGGAAGGCGGAGGGGGGACTCACTGAGTTCCCAGGGGGTCATTTCAAAATACAGGTGCACCAATAGGAACCCAGCTAAAATCCAGGAAAAAACTTCCTTAGGTCAATCAGAATTCAACAAAACACACACACACACACACACACACAAACACACACACACACACACACATGTTGTATTTGTGCTGATAAATAAATAAAGGGAGACTAGTATAGATCTATTTCAAGCTATTTAGCTCTCATCAGCTAGCCATACCCTTACTGGGATTCGAACTGGGTATTACTGGGTATGGCTAGCTGATGAGAGCTAAATATCTTGAAATAGATCTATACTAGTCTCCCTTTATTTATTTATCAGCACAAATATAACAAATGTAACAAAAAGGCAACAGTAAAAAAAATATTGGGTTCTTTCTGGATGGTCTCTTGTGACGAGCCGAAGGACAGAGAATGGAAGTAGTGATCTTCCTCCCATATTTGGGCATACTGGGGGTTGTAAAATCTAAATCTAAATATGTATGTATGTATGTATGTATGTATGTATGTATGTATGTATGTATGTTTGTTGTATTTGTGCTGATAAATAAATAAAGGGAGACTAGTATAGATCTATTTCAAGCTATTTAGCTCTCATCAGCTAGCCATACCCTTACTGGGATTGGAACCTGTGCTGTATTGCATCTTAGGCAGATGTGTTAACCATTAAGCCACAGAGTTCCTCTCCTTATCAGCTGACTTTAAATATATACCTTTCTCCCTGGCTCAGCTTTACTTCCTTTGTTTATGATTATGTTCATACCTATACTTGTTATCTGGTACCTGTTTGACAAACGAACGAATAAAATAAATAAATAAACTATGGAAAGAGAAATTGTAACATGAATGGAGCAAAACTCCCTGAATGGGTTTTTCACTTAGCAACAGACATTCGGGGTTGAATTGGGATCGTAAGTCGAGGCCGACCTGCATTTCATTTGCTTTCCCATCAGGTGTGGCCTAGAAAGGAAGTGAAATTGTACGGCGTGCGTCTCAGCGGCCCAATCAACCCCAAAATCCCTTCAAGTTCTGGATTAATCACAGCGAAGGGTGAGGAATGTAATTTGCGATTAAAATTAGAGCACTGCAAAATCTCCGGTTTTTACGCAGACACAATATGAGGAATCGGTCAGGACGTGATCAAACTTCAGATGCTTGGCAACTGATTCTTATTCTTGAGGGGTTGCAGCGGGTTCTGGGGTCACATGATCCCTTTTTGAGATCTTCTGACAAGCAAAGTCAACGGGGGAACCGGATTCCATGTTACTAAATTAACGACTGCATTGATTCACTTAAAAAACTGTAGGAAGGGAAGCTGTAAATGGGGCAAAATTCACTTAACAACCGTCTCACTTAGCAACAGAAGCATTGAGCTCAGTTGTGGTCGTAAGTCAAGGATTATCTGTAGTAAAAAGGAAGGCGTAGGGAAAAATGGCGTTACTGAATGAGGAAATCTACACCTCCCTGTAGAGGGTGTAGATCATCAGAGTCCATTGGAGCTGAGCAGCCAATATGAATGAACGAATGAACGCATCAATGCATGAATGAATAAATGAAATCAATAAATGTATCAATGCATGAATGAATAAATGAAGGCATCAATGAATTAATGAATGAATGCATGAATGCATCAGTCTAAATCAACAAACAAATGCAATGCATGAATGAATGAATAAATGAAGACATCAATGAATGAATGTGTGCAGAAAAAAATGAATGAATGATTGAAGGAATGAACACATCAATGCATCAGTGCCTAAATGAATGAATGAGTAAATGAAGACATCAATGAATGAATGTGTGCAGAAAAAAATGAATGAATGATTGAAGGAATGAACACATCAATGCATCAGTGCCTAAATGAATGAATGAGTAAATGAAGACATCAATGAATGAATGAATGCATGCATGCATCAATGCATGAATGAATGAATGAATAAATGCATCAATGTATGAATGAATAAATGAAGACATAAATAAATTAATGAATGAATGCATCAGTGCATAAATGAATGGATGAATGCATCAGTGCATGCATGAATGAATGCATCAATGCATCAGTGCATAAATGAATCAATGAATGAAGACATCAATGAATGAATGAATGAATGAATGAATGAATGAATGATTGAATGATTGAATGATTGAATGATTGAATGAATGAATGAATGAATGAATGAATGCATCAATGCAAGTGCATGAATGAATGAATAAATAAATGCATCAATGCATGCATGAATAAATGAAGTAATGAATGAAGGAATGAACGAATCCATGTATTCAATGCATGCATCAATGCAGGAATGTATACATGAAGACATCAATAAATGATTGATTGACTGACTGAATGAAACCTTGTTCCTTGGATAGTTAAGTGATCAGCTGGGGAAGGAAGGAAGGAAGGAAGGAAGGAAGGAAGGAAGGAAGGAAGGAAGGAAGTTTCAATGCCAGCAAGATCTTTGAAGCATGACAGTTTGAAAAGCAGAGCAGGAACCTGAGTATTTTCATTACTTGGGAAGGAATGTGTGTGATCTCGCCTCAGCTGCTTAAGTAACCTAAATTGTCTAATGAATGCTATTAGATCATTGCCACGTGCATCACCCCCCCCTTTCAGGAATACCCTCCTGATACCTTAGTTTAGAATGTAATGAGAGGGGGGAGAGGCAAGGAGGCGGCAGAGCCCCGGGGGGGGGGGGGAACGCAGCCCAGTTGTAAATCAGCTGGAGGCAGAGGAAGGTAGGAAGGGAGAGGGAAAGAGGATGGAAGGAAGGAAAGAAGAAAGGAAAAATGGAGAGAGAGAGAGAGGCAACAAGGAAGGAGGGAAGGAGAAGGGAAGGAAAGAGAGGGGGGAAGGAAGAGGAAACAAGGAAGGAAGAGGAGAAGGGAGAGAAGGAGGAAAAAAGAATGAAGACAGAGGAAGGAAGGAATGGAATAATGGAGGGAGGGAGGAATGAAGAGAGAGGAAGAAAGGAAGGAAAGGAAGGGAGAGAGAGGAAAGGAGAGGACGGGAGGGAGGGAGGAAGAGAGGGAGGAAGAAGGAAGGAAGAGAGGAAGGAGGGAGGGAGGCCAAGCAGACAGGAAGGTGGAAAGAAGAGAGGAAGGAAGGAAGGAAGGAAGGAAGGAAGGAAGGAAGGAAGGAAGGAAGGAAAGGCAGGAAGGCAGGCAGGCTACAGAGCCCTGGGGAGAGGGAAATTGGGGGAACTGGAGACTCTGGAAAAAAGAAAAACTGGAGTAGACTCCTGGACAGAAAGAAAAATGGAGGTGGGTGGGTGGGTGGGTGGGTGAGTGGGCTGCAGAATATTGGAGAGAAAGGAAGCCAGGCCACCAGAGAGCTTGCAAACTGGGGGGAGGGGGCTAAAAGACCTGCAAGAGGGACCAGAAATCAGAGAAAAATACTTTTAACCGAAAGACGGAACAATCACACGAAACCTTTGCTCTTTTTGCCCGTGATGGAGAAATTCAACAGCAGTTATTTCTTGTTCCTGAAGCTGGTCTCTCTCTCTCTGTGTGTGTGTGTGTGTGTGTGTGTGTGTGTGTGTGCGTGTGTTCCCTCGCTGGTCCCCTCACCTGTCGCTGTCCACTAAGGGGAAAACTCTTCCCCATTCTTCCAGGACAGGCACCGAGAATGTCTCGTTAAGCCATCAAACTTGATGGATTTTAGTATTTTTCCCCAAGTGGCGGGAAAGAGCTCGGCCCGATGGCTTTTTAAATGGACGTCGTTGAATTTTATTGCACGGTGGGCTGTTATCCTTAGATTTATGGCTTCCGGAGGGGCAGCTGATCCTTGGTGGCCAGACAGACAAAGTAGCCAGCAGGCGTCACGTTGAAGATTGGCAAATGTACAGGCAGTTCCCGACTTACGAATGACCATTCAAAGTTACAACGGTACCAAGGGTGGGTTTCAGCCGGTTCGGTCCGGTACGCATGTACCGGATGGTCAAATTTACTGCGACTTTCCGTACTTATTAGTCTGGTCATGGTACTGAAAAAAAGTGTCTATCTGTACCCCAAACTCAGTTGGAGTTTGGAGTTTATTCAATTTGTAGGCCGCCCTATTCCCCGAAGGGACTCAGGGCGGCTGAACAAAAGCCAAGGGAGGGGAAATTACAAAAAGTAAGACAGAAACAATCAGACAATACAAACAATTTAAAAGCACAACAGACACAGCAAATTCGAGTGGGGGGGGGGGACTCAGTTCTCCATGATTTGTCATTTTTTGAGGAAGACAAGGGTAATAAGGTAGCCCCCGACTTATCACAGTTTGTTGAGTGACAACAGTCCTGAAAAAGGGGACATATGACCGTTTTTCACACTTACGACCATTGCAGCATCCCCACAGTCACGTGATCAGAATTCGGACGCACGGCAACTGACTCGTATTTATGATGGTTGCAGCGTCCCTGGGGACACGTGATCCTCTTTGGTGACCTTCTGTCCGGCAAAGTCAATAGGGAAGCCAGATTCACTTAATGACCGGGTTACTAACTCAACAACAGCAGCGATTCACTTAACCACTGTGGCAAGGAAGGTGGTAAAACGGGGCGAAATTCGCTTAAGAAATGTTTTGAGAAAGGTGGCGAAAATGGGGCAAAACTCACTTAAACAATGTCTCACTTAACAACAGACTTTTTTGGGGGGGGGGTGTTCAGTGTTGGGTGTAAGTTGAGGACTACCCGGATAGGGTAGGTTTCTGCAAGAATTAAAAGGCACAAAGGGAAATAAATCTTTCTTTTGAAATCCACTTGCCGGCTACAAATAAATTATAACACCTTTTGACAGGCAACAAAATGATTTTCTCGTGAGCTCGGATTGAGCCAAGATATTAATATGTTGCTCTCTGTCGGAAGAAGGCGGGGCTTAGCAGTGAGAAGATGGAGTTTTAGGCTACTCCTGAAATTCCTCTATACCAAAGGACTTTTTGGACGGGTTCTTTGAACCCCAGCTGTCCCGAAGACGACAGTGGAGGTGGGGAGGGACCCAGGACCCCAGAGGTAATCGCAAATCTCTGGGGGAGGGTATTAACTCCCCGTGCCAATTCCTTTTGGATTAGCTGTGTGCTAACTGAAACTGCAGGTGCCCCTAAGAATGGAAGAAGTGATATCATCTGGTAAGCTGATTTTATTATCCAAGAGAGTTTGTTCCTGTTAAAAATTAAGCTAATTGGAAACCAAACAATAAGAAGATCAGCGGCGAATTAGCTTTTCTAATGGTTTTATGACTGGTGGTTACTTTACCTCTTAAATGCTTCAAGAAACTCCGCGATATCCTCCCCCCTCTGAATTTCCTTAAGTGGATCGTAAAACTTAATTCCTACTAACTAGCCCGTCACGATTCGACATTTTTATTACTTTACTATCCAGCTCTGTTTACAATCAGATAAGATTGACAGCCGGTAAGAGACTATATAAAAAAAAAGAGTGCTTCGAAGCCTCTGGGGGAAAAAAGAGAATTTTTATTTTTATTTTAACTACGACACATCATGGCGTCCCAAGATACCCCCAAGACTTCATTTCAGACTCTTTTCTCTGCATGTAGAGAGCTTTTTCATTCTTATCAAAGATTGGAACGAAAACTCGATCAATTTATTCTAAAATATGAAGCTAAAACTGAGAACGTTGAATGCTTAAATGTCCCTGAAACACAAACGGAAAATGTGAGAAATGGTGTCTGGTCTATCTCAGAGGAAGAGAAGAAGTGGGAAGCCATAAAGACGGCTCATTTAAAGGGACAGTGTGCAGAAGGAATGGAGAATCCACCCTTGAGAATTAAAGTTAAATTGGGAAGCTTTATAAACCAAGAACAACTTTATTACTTCATCACTGACATTCAGAATCCAAAGGTGCTGAAATACTTTTGTTTGGACTTGCTTATGGAAACATTTGGTAAATTTATTCAACGAATGGCTACTGGACGGAGAAAACCTTGTGGCTGGAGGGACACAGGCTGACAAAAAAATTTAAAACTAGCTAGATCGGATTACTTTAATATGTAATAGATATAGCTGAATAATGACTGATATGGATAGCAATATATATAATCTGGAATTGGCTGATAGATTGTTGAATACAATTGAAAACTAGTTAAATCTAATTGCTTTTCTGTGTAACAAATATTGTTGAATAATAATTGATACTGAGAGCAATGTATATAATGTGGAGTTGACATGATAATTAACAATTGGATATGAGAAAATACTTTTAGATTACACATAAAGAGTATTAACTATAATAATTAGCACTATTAAAAAAACTAAATAGAACCCATACAATCAAAAGTTAATTAATATTGGGAAAATGTTATGATATATGATATAATTGAATATTATGGATGTTTAGCTAAAATATCTAGATTGGATTACTTCAATTTGTAATAGATATAGCTGAACAATGATTGATATAGATAGCAATATATATAATTTGGAATTGGTTGATAGATTGATGAATATAACTGAAAATTAGCTAAATCTAATTGCTTTTTTGTGTAACAGATATAGTTGAATAATAATTGATATTAATAGTAATGTATATAATGTGGAGTCGATATGATAACTAACAATTGGATATGAGAAAACACCTTTAGGGTATACATAAAGAGTATTAACTATAATAATTAGCACTATTAAAAAATTAAATAAAATTCATATAATTAAATGTTAATCAATATTGGGAAAATGTTAGGATATATGATATAACTGAATATTATGGATGTTTAGTTAAAGTAGAACATGAGGATTTGATGATAATAGAGGATTTTACATATAAGTAAATGAACTGCCAGCATGTGTCATGGACTAATTCCTTAGCATAACTAAGGATGAAGGATGTTTAAATAATTATAATAATTAAAACCGGAGGTATAATGATCTTGATATGGCAAATATTTGAGTTAAGATACTTGAATTAATAGGAGTTAATCGAAGAGAAGCACCAAAACATGTTGTAACCAGTTGATATACTTCTTATTTTTTCATAATAGATACCTGTGTTTTGTTTTGTTTTTCTGATTGTTGTCTTTGTTTTTTTTCTGTATTATCTGTAATTGATTGATATATTAAGAAAGATGTTGTACCAGTTTTAAACTAAAGCTTAAAAAACATTTAATAAAAAAAAAATATGTTGCTCTCTGTCAGAGGAGATGATTCACTCGAGCAGAAATTGTTGACAAGTGTGTCTTGCTCGCCCTCCCTCCCTCCCTTGCCCACGTAGGCTCTCGTACGCCGAGATACGTTTGAGCGATCTCTTCATTAAAATGCAGTATCGGCAAATATCGGTGTCCAAGAAGTTATTGTCGATTTGTCCGCGGGTTTCACCATGCGTTGTGCGTTATTGAAACGGGAGTCGATGCGCTGAATTTTTTTTCTGATGGAGCATTTAGAGATGCGGATCTATTTTATGGGCAGCTTAAATGATTGATCGGTGGGGATGATAGAGTTGAAGGCAAACAAAGAAATCGATTGCCATTTTAGACAGGGGTGGGCTTCTCGGGTTCGCGAGAACACGTAACTAACGTTATGGCCAGTTCAGAGAACCTCCAAATCCCATCCCTGGCTGGCCCCGCCCATCCCACTCCTCCCACCCCTCCTCATCTCTCCCAGAAGTCTCCACATGGCCCGTTTTGGATGTGAGGTAAATGGAGGGCCCGCATGGAGGCTTGAGGAGGGGGAAAATGGGTCTCCCGGGAGCTCCCTCTGGAGCCTGGGGGAGGAAGTTTTCGCGCTCCCGGAGGCTCGAGGAAAGCCTCCAAAGCCTGGGGAAGGCAAAAACAGCCACCCCGCCGTGGTGCAGGAGGCAGACTAGGCCATGCCCACCATGGCCACGCCCACCCAGCAGCCAGACAGAGTACCCGTTGCTGAATTTTTTGAAGCCCAACTCTGATTATAGACTATTGTGGTTCATCGGACCCCAGGTGTTCTGACCTAGGCTTCACAATATCATGAAGCAGACTCCTGAGGTGGCGCAGTGGTTAAATGCAGCACTGCAGGCTACTTCAGCTGACTGCAGTTCTGCAGTTCAGCGGTTCAAATCTCACCGGCTCAGGGTTGGCTCAGCCTTCCATCCTTCCGAGGTGGGTAATGTGAGGACCCGGATTGTTGTTGGGGGCGATATGCTGGCTCTGTAAACCGCTTAGAGAGGGCTGAAAGCCCTATGAAGCGGTATATAAGTCTAACTGCTATTGCTATTGCTATTGCTCCTTGTCCCGATAAAACTCCCTTTTTATGAAGCTCACGTGAATTCCTCTCATTCACAACCAGCAAAGTCCCGGCAAACAATCTTTCAAGGGGGAATTTACAACCACAGAGCTTATCAGGCTTGGAGAGCTGCCAGGCCGATATCTTCCAAGCGCAACTGTACGAGAAAACAGTAGACACGATTAGTTCACGCTAATTAAACAAACAAATTGTCTCCTGCAAACTCCCCTCCCCTTTTGCTCCTCTTTATTCCCCATGGGAGGGGCCATTCACCATTCACCTGTGGCCTTACTCCCAAATCGGCCCTTGTTCCTTAGCTCTTCCCTTCGTCTGGCTGCGCATGCACACACTGGGAACAGGCTCCAGCTGTTCTTCTGCCTCACTGATGTCCGACTCTGAAGGCAGCTGATAACCGGCATACGGCTCTGTCCCCCTCTCTGCCTCCGATGCAGAGCCCTCATCAGAGCCTTCCCCAGACTCCAGGACTGGCCCAGATTCCTCCCCAACCTCCTCACTGTCCGAATCTGTTGCCAACTCTGGTGGCCGGCCGGAACATGAAGTGAGGCGAACGCCGCAACAGAATCACGGAGTGAAGCCTCCTTTGTCAGATTTCTCTTCACCTACCATGCCATTAACGTCTCAAAGAGAATTTCAGAAATGGCAGGCAAGAGAGGGAGATAAATAACTGCTGATAGCCTTTCAGGTGAAAAAAAAAAAGAAAGTTGTTTTTTCTGAGGCATGAATAGGAGATGTCGAAAGAGCTTGGTAAATTTCCTCCCTCACAGAATAAATATAATTTACTCCCCCAATCGAAAGACCGGTGTGTTTCTGTGCGGGTGAAATGTGTGGAGAGAAGAAGAAAAAAAGAGAGGGTTTTTTATTTTTTTTCATCATGGTTATAACAAACGAACATTGTTTCCTGGCTAAAATATATGAGGAATGGTTGCAGGAACTGGGAATGTCTAGTTTAATGAAAAGAAGGACCAGGGGAGACATGATAGCAGTCTTCCAAGATCTCAGGTGTTGCCACAAAGAAGAGGGAGTCAAACTATTCTCCAAAGCACCTGAGGGCAGGACACGAAGCAATGGGTGGAAACTAATCGAGGAGAGAAGCAACCTAGAACTGAGGAGAAATTTCCTGACAGTTAGAACAATTAACCAGTGGAACTACTTGCATCCAGAAGTTGTGATTGCTCCAACACTGGAGGTTTTTAAGAAGAGATTGGACAACCATTTGTCTGAAATGGCATAGTTTCCTGCCTAATCAGGGGATTGGACTAGAAGACCTCCAAGGTCCCTTCCAACTCTGTTATTCTATTCTGTTCTATTCTCTAGCAGCTCTAGCCAAAAACATTATTGTCCCTAACACCCAACTATCTGATGGCCATCAGTGAAGGCAACTGTGTCCATTGATCTCTGGTGGTCTTGGGATTGGACTATTGGAGAACAGTTTTCTCATATCAGAGTTTGTTTTTGGAGTCTGTTTGTTGTTGTTGTTTGTTCTTTTTAGAGAACCAGGGCAGATAAGGATATCTATATATCTAAATGAAAGCCAAGTACCACTCACTCATCACAAAATCTCCAGAAATGTAAAGCCTACAAACTTGAAATTTGGCAAGTATGCTTCTCTTGGTTTCTAGGTGCTCACTAAGAAAGGATTTTTTTTGAAATGACCATCAGATCATTAGTATTTTTTATACAGTACTTAACATGCTTTGATGCTAAGGAGCTCTACTCCCCCTCCCCACCTGAAAATAACTCTGTTCCAACTGCCAGTTGCCTCACATTCCGTTACCTCAGTTCAAACTGGCAGACGTTCTACTCTTTCACTCAGGAGCGGTCTGGAGCTCCTTACAGTACTAAATGTTGGTACCTCACCAAAATGTCTACGCCTTCCACCTATGGAAGTGCTTCCGGACTCAAGGTGGCGGGAGTGATATTCCCCTATGTGTTTCGATCACCGACCACCACTGAGCCAAACGGATTGTGAACTGAATTTCTCCTGCAAAGCTCGATCACATAGTTTCATCCCGAAGCACGGGTATCCAGCTAGTTATTAACAAGCTTAAACCAGCCTTTTGAGAATTCAAGCAATTAATGGATTGCCACCTACTTTGGTAGTGATATATTCAGTTAAAACACCTTTCAGATGGAGGTGGAGGTCTTCAAGGGAAAACAAAGTCCACTTTCCTTTTGAAAAAGCACCTTTACGATAGATTGGACAACGATTTGCTTGAAATGGTATAGGATTTCCTGCCTGAGCAGGGGGTTGGACTAGAAGACCTCCAAGGCCCCTTCCAACTCTGTTATTCTGTTAAAAGTCCAGGGTGGAATTCATGCTTTAGCACTTTTTAGAAAACCTCAAATCACTCGTTTTATTTAGAAAAAATGTTTTGGAAGGTTCCAATCCATAATTATAAACAGCTGTAAAATGTATCTCTGTAACAGAGATATTGGCAACTGGCAGTGAACATTGGATCAAAGAGTTCAGAATATCCAATATTAATAAATCTCTGGTTCTGTGTTAAATATATCTTCTATGATCTAGGAAGGAGAGTAATTCATCAAAAAGAGAGGGCCCATTTTTCATATTTATTAGGTACTTTAGCAGTTATTTAAATGGGGCTGCTTTAGTGAGGGAGACGAAGATATTTATGAGGATGGAAACTTACTTTCTGTAGTCGTCTATCAGGGGATAAGACTCAGAATGATAGAATTACAGAATAACAGAGTTGGAAGGGGCCTTAAAGGTCTTGTAGTCTGACCCCTGCACGAGTAAAAGCCCCTAAACTATTTCAGACAAATGACTATCCAGCCTCTTTGTAAAAACCTCTATTGTTGGAGCAACCACAATTTCTGGTGGCAGGTAGTTCCATGGATTCATTGTTCTCACCGATAGGAAATTTCTCCTTAGTTCTAGGTGGCTGGTTAGTTTCCATCTGTTGTTTCCTATCCTGCCTTCAGGGGCTTTGGACAGTGGTCACCAACTGGTGGTCTGTGAGAAAATTTCGTTGGTCCGCAGAAAAATTATTTGCATTTTTTATATTGCACTAAATCAGGGGTCCTCAAACTACGACCCCTGGGAGGGATACATGCAATGAATGCCTGTGTTGCTGCAAAGAGTCTCCCCCTTCGGGGTCTTTTTGTGGGGGTTGGAGGGGGGCAGAAATTCTGACGTGGGGTCTGCTTCGGCCTCCTGGTGGGGGGCTTTGAGCGAAGGCTGGAGGGAAGAGCCGCTGGTGGCGAAGAACCGGAGGGCCTCGTTCCAGTGGGACTGCATCATGGTCTGGAACTGGCTGACCATCTCAGCCCGCTGAGCCTCCAGGCGCTGGTACCTGGCCTTGCACTCCCTCTGCTTGGAAAGCCTATGCTCCTAGTCCTCAGTGAGGTGAGATCCAACTTGAACTGAGCTATTTCTTGTGGTGGCTGCTTAGCTCTAACAACTGCTTCCTGCTGGGGCCCTAAGGAGCCCGGGCGGGGAGGCGAGGAGTGGCTGGGAAGGGAGGGGCAAGTAGAGGCAATTGAAGCGCCCCTTGATGTGAGTGACATCGAGTTGGCCACGCCCACCCAGTCACATGACCACCTAGCCACACCCACCCAGCCGGTCATATTAGTCATCTGCAGGATTTAAAATTATGAATTTAGTGGCCCCGGAGGTCCGAAAGGTTGGGGGCCTCCCCTGCTTTGGAGAATAGCTTGACTCCCTCTTCTTTGTGGCAACCCCTGAGATATTGGAAGGCAGCTATCATGTCACTTCTAGTCCTTCTGTTCAGACTATTGTTAATATGTATTTGCAAAGAGAAATAAAAGTTGAAGATGTTTATGCAGTAATTAATTGTATCCCCAAAGGCTGGAATTTGTCAGGTCACGAAGAGCTTTGGCTTTTATGGAGGATGAAGGAGAGCCAAAAAAGATGTTTTTATTTTGTTGGAAAGAAACTACTACTCAAATCTTAACATCTTTCCTTTCCTTCCTCTTTTCTTCTTCTCTTCCCTTCTTCTTCCCTTTCTTCTTCCTTTTCTTTTCCTTCCCTTCCTCTTTTCTTCTTTTCCTTTACTTCCCTTCCTCTTTCCTTCCTTCCTTTCCCTTCCCTTCCTCTTTTCTTTCTTCCATTCCCTTCCTATTTTCTTCTTTCCTTCCCTTTCCACTTTTCTTTCCTTCCTTCTTTTCCTTTCCTTCCTCTTTTCTTCTTCCCTTCCCTTCTTCTTCCCTTTCTTCTTCCTTTTCTTTTCCTTCCTCTTTCCTTCCTTCTTTTCCTTTACTTTCCTTCCTCTTTCCTTCCTTTCCCTTCCCTTCCTCTTTTCTTTCTTCCATTCCCTTCCTATTTTCTTCTTTCCTTCCCTTTCCACTTTCCTTTCCTTCCTTCTTTTCCTTTCCTTCCTCTTTTCTCCTTTCTTTTCTTTCCTTCCTTCCCTTCCCTTTGCTTCCCTTCCCTTCCTCTTTTCTCCTTTCCTTTTCCTTCCCATCCCTTCCCTTATTTCCCTTCCTCTTTTCTTCCTTCCTTCCCTTCCATTTCCTTCCTCTTTTCTTATTTCCTTTCCTTTCCTTCCTCCCTCCCTCCCTCCATTCCCTTATTTGCATTTGATTGTTTTTTTCACTCTGTTCTGCTGGTTGTATATTAATATCATTTTTTCCCATTGTCAGTGGATTCTCTGGAGACATCTTAGCCACCTGGAGAATTTTTGCCGGTATCTTACAAATGTAGTGACTCCTTCAGGCTGTGAGCTGTGTCCTGAAATACAGCACCTCTGCAGATCCCCAGCTCCCCAGCCAGAAGGTAGGCATTTTTAACCATGCCAAGGGATGAGAGTGTGTTTCCTTTGGCAGCTGTTCCCCAGGAGATGTTTTTACGCTCTTTCTGGAATGTGCTCGGAAGAAAGGATTCGGTGTTACTCAGAAGCAGGAAAAAGGGGAGCGGAAAAGATCAGTGTGAGCATTAAGCGGAAAAAAAAAAAGGAATGAATTCTTTTAAGAAGAGGATCAACTAGGAAATGTGGCAACCAAGGATGTCAAAGGGTTCGTTGTAACCACAATATGATGCCAGATCACGGTGCTCATTGTTTTCATGGCTAAAGAAATGGGGCCACCATGAAACGTAACGCAGCGAGACAAGAAGCGACGGGTGGAAAAATAATCAAGGAGAGAAGCAACCAATTGAACCAATTGAGGAGAACTTCCTAACAGGGAGAACAAGTAGTCAGTGGAACAGCTTGCCACCAGAAGTTGTGGGTGCTCCATCCCTGGAGGCTTTTAATAAAAAAAGAGATAAGGGAAAGAAGAAGGGGATGGAGACAAGGAAGGAAGTAGAGAAGGAAGGGAGGGAGAAAGGAAAAGAAAGAGAAAACAAGGTGGTGTCTTAGCAGGTGCGAAGGATGGTAAACAAAGCATTCTAAACTATACCTTATAACCTTCCAAATGGGATGATAATAATAATATAAGAATGGCAAAGAAAAAGAATAATTATGTGAATGTATATCTATAATCTGTATGTAAGAGAACAAATGACAGTAAAATATATATATAGCATAATATAGGTAAATAATATCTGGTCATAAGTAGCTAAGTTTAAATAGATAAAGAAATGTACATACAAATGGATAACGAACAAGGAGATTATGAACGAAAGATAGAAATGTATAGTAGGGAAAACACTAACTGCAAAGAAACCGATTCGGAACTGCGGTATGATATACGATGGAACTTATTGTTCCTATGTTGTTTTTAAGTTGTGTGTTTGTTTTTGTTGATGTGTTTATGTGTTTAAAATAAAAAAATATATCAAAAAATAAAATAAAAAATAAAAAAGAGACTGGGCAACAGTGGTGGGATTCAAATAATTGAACAACTGGTTCTCTGCCATAATGACCAGCTGGGTAGGCGTGGCTCGGTGATCATGTGACTGTGTGGGAGTGGCCAACTCACGTCGATGGGCGCTTCGCCTTAGCTGTTATAACGCAATCAGGGTTAACCGGAGAGGCAGTTTCTGTAAGCAGGGCAATCAAGATTAGGCTGGAAACAACACCAGAATGTTTCTTTCCTGCCTTCCTTACAGGATTAGCCCTGCAAAGTGGGGAAAAAATAAATAAAATAAGATTTCTTCCAACAACCGGTTCTCCGAACTGCTTAGAAAGTTACCAACCGGTTCTCCCGAATAGGTGCGAACCGGCTGAATCCTATCACTGCTGAGCAACCATTTGTCTCAAAATGGTATAGGGTCTCCTGCTTGAGCCAAGTGTTGGACTAGAAGATCTCCAAGGTCCCTTCCAACTCAAGTATTCTGTGTAGGTTCAGAAGAGGAGGGCTAGGGGTGATACGATAGCAGTCTTCCAATATCTCTTGCCACAAAGAAGAGGGAGTCAACGTGTTTTTCAAAGCACCGGAAGACAGGAGAAGAATCAACGAAATGAAACTAATCAAGGAGAGACGCAACCTAGAATTAAGGAGAAATCTCCTAACATTGAGTACAATTAATCAGTGGAACAGATTGCCTTGAGAAGTCCTGCGTGCTCCAAGGCGGGAGGTTTTTCTACACACTGTACCACTTGTCTGAAATGGTACAGGGTCTCCTGCTTGAGCATGGGGCTGGGCTAGAAGACCTCTAAGGTCCCTTCCAACTCTGTTATTCTCTATTCTGTATAGGTTCAGAAGAGGAGGATGGGGGGTGACATGATAGTAGTCTTCCAATATTGGAGAGGCTGCCCCAAAGAAGAGGCAGTCAAGCTAGTCTCCAAAGCACCGGAAGCAGAAGAAGCAATGTTTATAGCACATTCTGCCCGGTTGCAAAGTCCCTGAGTTATTCCCCAGCTCCTCTAATCACACCAAGTTTAGTTTAGCTCCATTCAATTTTTTTAAACAGTTAGTCTACTGACAGGCAGACAAATGAGCAGACATAATTTCTTTCGAATACTCCATTAGGTTGGAAAGAATAATAAAAAAAATCCAAAAAGAAAGACAAGGTGCAATTAAGAACCCTGGCCCTCCATTCTCCTTCCTTCCTTCCTTCCTTCCTTCCTTCCTTCCTTCCTTCCTTCCTTCCTTCCTTCCTTCCTTCCTTCCTTCCTTCCTTCCTTCCTTCCTTCTTTCCTTCCTTCCTTCCTTCTTTCCTTCCTTCCTTCCTTCCTTCCTTCCTTCCTTCCTTCCTTCTCCCTCACCCTTGTCCTTCCTTCCTTCTTTCCTTCCTTTCTTCCTTCCTTCCCCTTCCTTCTCCCTCCCCTCCCTCCTTGTCCTTCCTTCCTTCACTCCCCCTTCGTCTCCCACTGCCTCCCCCCTTCCCTCTCTCCTGCCCTCCCCCCTTGCCCTCCCATCATCCTCCCCTCCCTCTCTCCCGCCCCCTTCCCCTTGTTCTCCTTCCTTCCTTCTCCCACTGCCTCCCTTCCTTCTCTCTCTCTCCTGCCCTCCCCCTTGCTGTCCCTCCCCTCTCCCCTCCCTCCCCTTGCTGTCCCTCCCCTTGTTCTTCTTCTTCTTCTTCCTCCTTCCTTCCTTCTTTCCTTCCTCCCCCTTCCATCTCCCTCCCCTCCCTCCCTCTTGTCCTTCCCCCCTTCCCTCCCCTTCTTCTCCCACTGCTTGCCTCCCTTCCTTCTCCCTCTCTCCTGCCCTCCCCCTGCCCTCTCCCCCTCCCTCTCTCCATCCCTCCCCATGTCCTCCTCCCTCCCTCCCTCCCTCCCTCCCTTCTCCCACTGCTTCCCTCCCTTCCTTCTCCCTCTTTTCTACCCTCCCCCTCCCTCCCTCCCCCTTTCCTTCACCTTCCTTCCTTCCTTCCTTCCTTCCTTCCTTCCTTCCTTCCTTCCCTCCCTCCCTCCCTCCCTCCACCCTCCCTCCCTCCCTCAGCCACATGGTAGGATTGCTATCTTTTAAAAACAAACAAACAAATAAGCAAATTTGGAAATGGGCCAAGTAAGGAGAGCCGGGAAAGACGATTTAGCGTAATCTTTATAGACTTGTGAAAAACAAAGGCGCCTAATCATTAAGGAACCCCAGGCAGTAAGTGCTAAATTATTCCCACCCCTTGGTCGGGCAAAGCTTTCCCAGATGGTGGGCTCCTTCTAAAACATTGCAGCCCTGTCCTTTCCGTCTCTACCCGATGATCTGGCAGCTGAAAAATGCAAAAACTCCTAGCTAATTTGTCTGCCGCAAGAGAAGGAAGTCAGCCTTGAATTTAAAACTGAACTCCGTCAGGCTGCTGGGTGCTCCGTGAGCCATAGGATTGTTTCTGGAATTGGCCTGGCAGGATTAAGCTCTGCAAGGGAAATTAGGTAAGAGGAGGAATATTTAGATTTATCCTCCAAAAGGTAACTTTTTTAAAAGGCCTCCCCTGTGGCCCAAACTGCTCATCTGACGTAGGAAGGAAGAGAGGGTTTTGTCGCTCAGGATTGAACTGTGGGGTCCTTGGTGCGCTCTGAGTTCTCATGACCCAACTAGGTAACATCATCAGTGCTAGAAGAGGGTGGTGTTTGCAGAAATGATGATGATGATGATGATGATGATGATGATGAGGAGGAGGAGGAGGAGGAGGAGGAGGAGGAGGAGGAGGGGACAATGACTGTGGGGGTGCTTGGGGCTCTCTGAGCCTGGTGATTTTCTTGTAGACATTTTATGGCCCAACAAGGTAACATCATCAGGCTAAAAGGGGCTGTGGTGTACTATCTGTTTATATCTTAGTGGAGTATATCTCCCTTTCCCTTTGCTCCTTCCTTCCTTCCTTCCTTCCTTCCTTCCTTCCTTCCTTCCTTCCTTCCTTCCTTCCTTCCTTCCTTCCATCCATCCATCCATCCTCCCTCCCTCCCCCTTCCTCTCCCTCCCCCCTTCCTCCCTCCCTCCTTCCTTCCTTTCCTTCCTCCCCCCTCCCTCCCTCCTCCCTCCCTCCCTCTGTCCTTCCTTCCTTCCTCCCCTCCCTCCCCCTCCCTTCATTCCTCCCTCCCTCCTCCCCCTCCCCCATCCCTCCTTCCCTCCCTCCTTCCTTCCTTCCCTCCCTCCCCCTCCCTCGCTCCTTCCTTCCTTCCTTCCTTCCTTCCTTCCTTCCTTCCTTCCTTCCTTCCTTCCTTCCTTCCTTCCTTCCTTCCTTCCTTCCTTCCTTAGCAGGCACAGAATAAAACCTACCTCACATGATAGTTGTTGTGGGGGAAAAGGAGCATTATGTATATTCCCCGCCTTGAATTACTTACAAGGTCATCAGAAGGGGGTGGGGTGGGGATCAAATTAAACAAATAGACATTTGTTGTCTATATTTATTGCAAATTTTGTTTGACACCAAAAATCAAAGGGATGTATGAATGTGTGTGCAGCTTTGCTTAAGCCAGGCGTGGGGAACGATGGGCCTTTTATGACTTGTGGACTTCAACTCTCAGAATCCCTGAGCCAACATGAGGAATGATGGGCATTTTTGACTTGTGGACTTCAACTCCCAGAATTCCTGAGCCAACATGGGGAATGATGGGGTTTTTATGACTTGTGGACTTCAACTCCCAGAATTCCTGAGCCAACATGGGGAACGATGGACTTTTTATGACTTGTGGGCTTCAACTCCCAGAATTCCTGAGTCAACATGGGGAACGATGGGTTTTTATGACTTGTGGACTTCAACTCCCAGAATTCCTGAGCCGCCTGGCTCAGGAATTCTGGGAGTTGAAGTCCACAAGTCATAAAAGGCCCATCATTCCCTACCACTGGCTTAAATAAAACAAAAAACCTGAGGATTGTATATTATGGGAAAATATTCCTGTCACACTGAATGGAGTCTGATTTGGATTTTGCACTCGATATGAAGGAGGCCTTCTCCCTGTTTCGTGCGGCGTTTGGCAATCTAGTTGAACTTGCTGCAGCAGCCATCTTTGGGTGTTTGGAGCACCAATTTGTCAAAAGCGCCTCACGCACTTATTCCGTCAGTTAAATCAGGGTTTCTCTCCCCAACCCAGACCCCAATGTGGGTTGAGAAGTGGTGCAACCGGCAACCACCAGTGGGATGGGTTGGTCTTTGCCTACAAATGCTGCCTGCCATTTCTGGGAAAGAGGTTTTATGAAAGACGGAGGCCGCCAGGAGGTTTGACAGGCTGTCATCAAGCATTGATTGCCCTGTCAAGCTGTCATATGTTTGCTGTGAAGAGGAGTTTGGTCTCCACTCGGAGGCATTTCATCTCTCTACATAAATATGTTCTTCAGAAGTGGACGGAGATAAATCTCTTATGGTCGTCATTTCTTTGGATGGGAAGTCCTCTCTCTCTCTCTCTCTCTGTCTCTCTCTCTCTCTCCCCTCTCTCCTCTCTCTTTTTATCTTTCTTTCCTTTTCTTTCCTTTCCTTTCCCTCCCTCCCTCCTCCCCTAATTCTCTCCTTCCTTCCTTCCTTCCTTCCTCCCTCCCTCCCTCCCTCCCTCCCTCCCTCCCTCTCACCCTCCCCTAATTCTTTCCTTCCTCCTCCCCCTAATTCTCTCCTTCCTCCCTCCCATCTCCCTCTCTTCCACTTCTCCTTTTTTCCTTCCTTCCTTCCTTCCTTCCTTCCTTCCTTCCTTCCTTCCTTCCTTCCTCCCTCCCACCCTCCCTCTCTTCCAATTCCTTCCTTCCTTCCTTCCTCCCTTCCTTCCTCCCTTCTTCCCTCCCTCCCCTAATTCTCTCCTCCCTCCCCCTAATTCTCTCCCTCCTTCCTCCCCCTAATTCTCTCCTCCCTCCCCCTAATTCTCTCCTCCCTCCCCCTAATTCTCTCCCTCCTTCCTCCCCTAATTCTCTCCCTCCTTCCTCCCTCCCTCCCCAACTCTCCTCCCTCCCTCCCTCTCTTTCAATTCTCTCCTTCCCCCTCCCTCTCTCCCTCCCTCCCTCTTCCCAATTCTCCTTCCTCCATCCCTCCATCTCTCCCCCTCCCTAATTCTCTCTCCTCCCTCTGTTCCTCTCCAATTCCCCTCCCTCCCTCCCTCCCTTCTGTCCTTCCCCTTTCCTTTCCTTCCTCCCTCCCTTTTCTGATGGTTGCGGGGGGGGGGGTGTCACACGATCCCCTTTTGCGACCTCCTGACAAGCAAAGTCAACGAGGGGAAGACAGATTCACTTAACAACCGTGTTACCAACTTAACAACTGCAGCCTTTCCCTTAACAACCGTGGCACGAAAGGTCATAAAAATGGGGCAAAACCCCCTTCACAGCTGCTTTGCTTAGCAGTGGAACTTTTGGGGTCAATTGTGGTCGTAAGTTCGAGGACTACCCGTGCGTTCACAGAGCACCTCCAAAGCCTAAAAGCAAACCTCTTTGTGCAGGCAAAACACAAAAGGACCCCAGCACGACAACAACACAATTCTCTGCTTCTTCCACCCAGCTGTTTCTCAGTTGATTAGCACAAAAAAAGAAAAATCACTCAAACCAAGAATAATACAACATGGCAAACAAAACCAAAACGCACAGCCCTCCCCTATTTTTAAGAAATAAAATATCCCAGTAAGGCCATTTCATGAATCATTACTGTACTGGGTTTTTTTTTGGCTGCCTGAATATAAAATGATGGTTGCTTAGGGGAAAATTAAGTGGAATAGATTTGGGACATGCAAGATTTAGACAGAGTATTTGGACCCTGTTCCTTAAAAAAAAAAACACCAGGATTTGAGACGCACTGAAGTTATTAACATTTCCAAGAATAAATCCTTGTGTAAGAGGAGAGGAGAAAATTCAGCAAGCATGATATTTTGGGCATAAATCACTATTAATGTTTGGAGATAGGAGATTCAGCAGAGCCAGCTTAAAAGAAAGCAGGGGAATTAGCTAGGTGGAGTGAAAAAAATAACAGAATAACAGAGTTTGGAAGGGACCTTGGAGGTCTTCTAGTCCAACCCCCTATACCCTTTCTTTCTCTTTCTTTCCACAACTTCTGGAGGCAAGCAGTTCCACTGATTAATTAATCGCTGTCAGGAAATTTCTCCTTAGTTCTAAGTTGCTTCTCTCCTTGATTAGTTTCCACCCATTGCTTCTTGTTCTGCCCTCAGGTGCCTTGGAGAATAATTTGACTCCCTCTTCTTTGTAGCATCCGCTCAAATATTGGAAGGCTGCTATCATGTCTCTCATAATCCTTCTTTTCTTTAAACTAGACCTACCCAATTCTCGCAACCGCTCTTCATATTTTTTAGCCTCCAGTCCCCTAATCCTCTTGGTTGCTCTTCTCTGCACTCTTTCTAGAGTCACCACATTCTTTATTTTTACATCGTGGCGACCAAAACTGGATGCAGGATTCCAAGTGTGGCCTTATTAAGGTTTTATTAAGGCGGTACTAATACTTCACTTGATCTTGAGTTTGTGCCTCTGGTTATACAAGCAAGGATTGTATTAACTTTGTTGGCTTCTGCCACACATTGCTGGCTCATATTTGAGGTGTTTGTCCAGTAGGATTCCAAGGTCCCTCTAAATCAGGGGTGGGTTCCTGCCAGTTCTAACCTCTTCCATAGAAGAGGTTCCACAAATCTACCGTGCCGTTTAGAACCGGTTCCAGCTCCCTTCCACCGCCCATCCGCACATCATCAAGATGAAGAACGAGAGGAGGAATTCTGGGAGTTGAAGTCCACAAGTCTTAAAGCTGTCAAGTTTGAACACCCCTGGGGGGGTTCTTTTTCTAAAGGGTTAGGGGCACAAGAGTCTTGTAACTTGGCAGCTTTAAGACTTGCGTGCTTCAAATGCCAGAGTTTCTGAGCCAACATTTTGGTTGCTAAGCAAGAGCGTTGTTAAGTGAGTTTCACCACATTTTACAAGTTGGTCATGCCCACCCAGTCACATGGCTGGCAAGCCACTCCCACAAAGCAGGCCACACCCACAGAAGAAAAAAAATTGAAACCCACCACTGCTCTAAATGATGAGAAGTGATCTTGGATGAGATGCCTTTTAGAAAAACACATTTGGGGCAACCATGACTTGGATGATTGACAATTTCCATAGACAATTGGCAACCAGCATGTAAAAAAAAAGTAAAGGTAAAGGTTCCCCTTGCACATATGTGCTAGTCCTTTCTGAATCCAGGGGGTGGTGCTCATCTCCCTTTCAAAGCCAAAGAGCCAGCGCTGTCCGAAGACGTCTCCGTGGTCATGTGGCCGGCATGACTAAACGCCAAAGGCGCACGGAACGCTGTTCCCTTCCCACCAAAGGTGGCTCCTATTTTTCTACTTGCATTTTTTACCTGCTTTTGAACTGCTAGGTTGGCAGAATGGCATGTAGATGTTGTTTATCTCCATGTACCTGTTGATGGCTGATTTGTCTAAGAGCCAGACCTCCAGGAATTCTTTTGGTGCTGCTTTGGGACTCGACTTGGTCTCAGATGCTCACAGTGAAGTTAAAAATAAGGTGTTTTTTTTTTAAAAAAAACTTACCTTTTTTCCTAGGGTGGGGGGACACCGGAGAAATTATCACCATGCTAACTTCTTCACTGCTGCTACTGCCTCTACTCACTGATGAGAAACTCACTCATAGGGTTCCAGCTATTCCAGATGATGGATGACATTCTCCCCCCCCCCAAAAAAAAATTGCCTACAGAGACAATGCTACATCATGCTGCAAAAAGATTTCAACATTTGGGGGGGGGGAATTACCATCCCCACCGGCAATCCATTCCCTTTATGTAGAAGTCTCTCTAAAAACAATACATTCTAATAACTTTATGTGGCACTATAGATCTCTTTTTGGAAAGATAGGCAATTATGCCTCCTCCCAGTCTGAGATGCTATTAAGAAGCCACAAATTGAACTGCATCCTATTTTGGTCTTAGCGTCAGGTTGCTGGAAGATTAGTCCTGAAAAATTAAATCCTAGGTATGAAAAACTTATTTTAGTCTCCATTGTGTTGGAAATGTGGAAGAAAGGATGGCACATTCTACCATATTTGGTGGTCCTGTACTGAGGCCACGAAATATTGGAAAAGGATTAAAAAATGGTTAAAAGAGGTTACCGGGGCAAACATTGAATGGAGACCTGAGAACCTGTTACTAAGCATCAAACCAGATAACATAAGTAGTTCAATATGGCATTTGAGCCTGCATATAATTGTGGCCGCAAGAATAACCTATGCACAATTTTGGAAATCCACCACTATACCGCCGGAAGACGCATTAATTAAAAAGATCTACGAATGTGCAGAAATGGATAGAATGACGGGTTGGCTGAGGGACAAAGGAGAAACAGAACATTATCTTAGCTGGAACCTATGGTATATGTGGGCGACTAGGAGAACAGCAGGGACTTAAAATGGGGAAAGTTAACATAAGTACTGTAATAGATCCCTGAATCTTGCAATGAGAAGATGTGGCTTAGAGATCTAATAATTGAGGAAAGAAAGAAAAACTGGGCTGTGAATGACTGTCACCGTGGGGGGGGGAGGGGGGGTTGTATGTCTAAAACGGTATCTGTATCTGTATGTTTTACTTTATATTGTTATGTATGATTTGTCTTGTTTATGTCGTTGTATTTATGTCGCTGTATTGTGTTTTTCTGTTTTTTAAAGGTAATGTTTAATAAAAACTATATTTAAAAAGGAAAAAAAAAAAAAGAAAAACTTATTTTAGCGAAAGCTAGGCTTGGCTCTCTGCATGGTCTCCCCTCCACTTAGATGGGGCAGTGGGGGGCTTATGCCTGTGAAGAGAAGAGGAGGGCAGAGCAATTACTGTGTTGTGTTGGTGTATTTATATCCTGCCTTTATTATTTTTATAAATAACTCAAGGCGATGAAAATATCTAATATTCCTTCCTCTTCCTATATTCCCCACAACAACAATCCTGTGAGGTGGGTTGGGCTGAGAGAGAGAGAGAGAGAGGGACAAGGACAGTCCAGCTTTCCTATCTAAGGTGGGACTAGAATTCACTGTCTCCTGGTGATTGGCCCAAGGCCACCCAGTCATCTTTCAGGCCTAAAGCGGGACTAGAATTCACCATCTCCTGGTGATCGGCTTAAAGTCACCCAGCTAACTTTCAGGCCTAAAGCAGGACTAGAACTCCCCATCGCCTGGTGATTGGCCCAAAGTCACCCAATCAGTTTTCAGGCCTAAGGCGGGACTCGAACTCACCATCTCCTGATTTCTAGGCCAGCACCTTAACACAAGACCAAACTAGGTCTCATGCATTGGCATCCTCTATTATAGGAAATATATAGGAAATAAATCCTACATTTATTTGTATTTCTACTGACTTCTACCCAAACCACATCACTGCCTGCCATCATCTGTGGAATCCTCTGTTCCCTTAATGTCATGAAGCCATAATTTTAAAGATTTCGAGGCAACAGATGTCAACTGCAGGCTGCAGCCTTCTGTCTGGAATGGTAGACGGTCTCCTGCTTGAGCAGGGGGTTGGACTAGAAGACCTCCAAGGTCCCTTCCCACCCTGTTACAATGTCAGGGTTCCAAATAATACATCCATAGCAAATAGAACTCCCAGGCAAGCTGGTTCCCCAAAGAACGAGTTCATTGGACATATCATACTGGCACAGCCTGGTGAAAACCGACTCTAAAGCTTCTCCCGGTTTTCACCCGATTAAAAGTAAAGTTTTACCCTCTCTTTCCCAAACAATCAGTCACATGGTCCTGTCCGGTTGCTTAGAAACTTCACTCCTCCTCTTTTCAGCCACCTGTGGGAATGACCTTGGTTCTCAGGGGAAACTATTTTGTTTCAGCTACAAAACCCCAGCTATCTCTCTAACACGGAAGCCTCCACAATGGCCTCAGTCAGGCCACTTTCAGAATTGACATATTCTGTTAAAAAATCAGCCACGACTCCCTGGAGAACTGCGTCACTTAGTGGCAGAAGATCCAGTTCCTAATTGTCGTTGTCCGTTGAGGACTACCGTAGGACCATTGCAATGGTGGGTTCCTGATCCTATTGCAACGGGTACGATGCAGTGGGGTCCGGGCGTCCACCACATGAACGTGCACAGCACATACATGCGTACTTCCCCCCATGACACTCCGCGATGCCTCTGCAACGCTCCAGCTGCTCGGCGGAGCGTTGCACAAGTGCCATACGCTCCGTGCTCATGCGCGGAAATAAAAAAACCTCAAATACCGTAAGGAGAGTGGGTGGGCCCTTCGGAGCACCGTACCGGAACGGTACCTGGTGTTCCCAGCAGGCACCGGTATGCCCGTCCCAGGGCGTACCGGACGTAACCCACCACTGGACCATTAGTGATAGAACAAAGTTCTAGAGACCTTCAAAAGTGAGTCCCAGACTTCCAAAAGAGACAATTTGGAGAAAAAGAAACCCATCCTTGGTCAAAACTGATCTTTGTGGCCATTTGAAGATTTCCCTCTTGGTTCTGAAAAATGTACCTAGCAGTGGAATTGAGGGGAGAGTCCAGTTTTCCTCTGGAGGCCGATCTTCAAGGGGGCAGTTTCACACAGGAAGCCCGGCTCTTTGGGGGGGGGGGTCACTTCCTGCCTTTTCAAAGAAAAAGGGGGAAGCCCCCAGAGAGAACCAAGGAATAGGGGCCTGTGAACGTTCAGTTAGCCTCCGCGAGAAGGTCAGAAAGTCAGATGTGTCATTAAAACCTCATCATTTGTCGGTTGTGAGAACTGGGGAGGGAGCCAAATGGTGTCCAGATGGAGAAATAGGCCAGAAATCCTGTTCTCCACATCGCTTTGCAACCGTGTTCATTATTTCAAAGGGAACAGCACCGGGAATCTTATTTTATTGATTTCTGGGTATGTTGCGCCAGGGGTGAAATTCAGCAGGTTCTGACAGGTTCTGGAGAACCGGTAGCGGAAATTTTGAGTAGTTCAGAGAACTGGCAAATACCACCTCTGGCTGGCCCCAGATTGGGGAGGGAATGGGGATTTTGCAGTATCCTTCCCCTGGAGTGGGGATGGAATGGAGATCTTGCAGTATCCTTCCCCTGGAGTGAGGAGGGAATGGGAATTTTGCAGTATCCTTCCCCTGGAGTGGGGAGGGAAATGGGGATTTTGCAGTATCCTTTCCCTGCAACGCCCACCAAGCTACGCCCACAGAACCTGTAGTTTAAAAAAAATTGAATTTCACCACTGCCTTGTGCCTCCTACTAATCAGACCCAACAAAAACTGTGAACTCGTGACGAGTTCGCGCCTCCCTAACAGATCAATGGGTGTACATTTGTGGAGCACCAAGAAGAGGTTATCCTCGACTTACGGCCACCATTGAGCCCAAAATGTCAGTCACAAAGCGAGATGGCGCTTAGGTTAATTTTGCCCCCTTTTCACAACCTTCCTTGCCACCGTTGTTAAGCAAACCAATGCAGTTGTTAAGCTAGGAAGCTAGGTTTTTAAGTGAATCCAGTTTCCCCGTTGACTGCTGGTCAGAAGGTTGCAAAAGTGGATCACGTATGCCCAGGACGTTAAGTCTATCATAAATACGAGCCCAATAGCCAAGGAATTTTGATCCCATGTACACGGAGATGCTGCAAGAGTTGTAAGTGTGGAAAATGGCCGTAAGTCACTTTTTGGGGCTATTGCCGGCAGTTCAGCGTTCGAATCCCTAGTGCTGCGTAACAGAGTGAGCTCCCTTTACTTGTCCCAGCTTACGCAGTTCAAAAGCACATCAAAATGCAAGTAGAAAAATAGGAACCACCTATGGTGGGAAGGTAACAGTATTCCATGCGCCTTCTGCCTTTAGTCATGCCAGCCACATGACCACGGAGACGTCTTCAGACAGCGCTGGCTCTTCGGCTTTGAAACGGAGATGAGCACCGCCCCCTGGAGTCAGGAACGAGTAGCACATATGCACAAGGGAAACCTTTACCTTTACTTTTTTTTTACATGCTGGTTTTACATGCTACCTAAATAGGTAGCCGATGTGGCGCAGTGGTTAAATGCAGCACTGCAGGTTACTTCAGCTGACTGCAGTTCTGCAGGTCGGCTGTTCAAATCTCACCGGCTCAGGGTTGACTCAGCCTTCCATCCTTCGGAGGTGGGTGAAATGAGGACCCGGATTGTTGTTGGGGGCAATATGCTGACTCTGTAAACCGCTTAGAGAGGGCTGAAAGCCCCATAAAGCGGTATATAAGTCTAACTGCTATTGCTGCCATTGCTATCTATACTAGTCTCCTTTTATTTATTTATCAGCACAAATGCAGTCTATGTCTATGTCTATATCTGCAAGAAAAAGACCAAGCTCAAAGAATGCCAAGGACTCCACTGCTGACCTCCTCCTCTTCCTATTCTCTTTCTTTTCCTTCTCCTTCTCCTTCTCCTTCCTCTTCCTCTTCTTCTTCTCCCTCACCTTCTTCCTTTTCTTTTTTTTCTTCTTCTTCTTCTCCCCCTGCTCTTCCCCTTCCCCTTCTCTTCCTTCTCCATCTCCTCCTCCTCTCCTCCTCCTCCTCCTCCTCCTCCTCCTCCTCCTCCTCCTCCTCCTCCTCCTCTTTCCTAGCCCTATTTTCTGCAGACCCTGGAGTAGATCATCCACGGATCTTCCAATACCACGATTTGTGGCTTACGAATCCCCCAACCCTTTGCCTTTGGCCGAGACAGTCCTGCGTTCTCACACTATGCAGTGCATGACAAACCGGGGCCTCGTTCCCAATTCCCCCTCGTTTCTTTGGGTTGGCTTCGCTCAGCTGTTGCCAAGGAACAAACGCCGGGCGGTTGGCAGAGCAGTCTTTGCGGCCTAGAGTCATGCCAACTTCAAGCGGCGTCGGTGGAGGACACGTGTGCCTCGACACATCTGACATGGCTTTGCGTGGAAGGGCTGCTGACCGTGAGCTTTCGAGGGTGCCGCAGGACGGCTGACTAAGAGGCCTCGGGTTTCATGTTTGAAACCTCACATAGTTTCAGCAATTATAGTCATCGCTGGGAAGACCACAAAACGGGCTCCTTCTCCTTCTGCTAGGTTCCATGGGCTGCTTCTCCAGGCCTGCCAAACCCTCTTAATGAAAAGCAGAGCTGGGGACCAAAATTCCACTTCGTTAGCGGGTAGTTTGGGAGCTCTGGGCTGAAACTCCTAAGGGATGGACGCTCCGAAGGAGATAATTGGTCTGAAATTAAACCCAGATCTCTCTCAACTGGGAACAGGAAGCTGGCCGAAACCGAGAAACGATGACTCAGTCTGAACGACGGTCCTAGCTGGAGATGATTTCCCTGCTTAAAATCAAGCAGGAATCCTTCTGCCCTGCCAGCTGCCTTCCTCTTCCCAGAGGATATATAAAGTTTATTTACTTGTTATTTCTGATTGATATTTATAGAGCTGTCAAACACATAGGTGATACCGACAGAAGAGGATATTTGAAGTTCAGGGTTGAACTAGGGGTGGGGTCCTTGCTGCTTTCGGAGCTTAGTGGTTTTCTTGTACGCATTTTCATGACCAGGGGTGGGATTCTACTGGTTCGGACCTGTTTGAACGAACCGGTAGCTCTGACTTTCAGCTGGGAGCGAACCGGTTTCCTCTGACTTTCAGCTGGTAGTGAACCGGTAGCTCTGACTATCAGCTGGGAGTGAACCAGTTTGCTCCGACTTTCAGCTGGTAGCGAACTGGTAGCTCTGACTATCAGCTGGGAGTGAACCGGTTTCCTCCGACTTTCAGCTGGTACCAAACCAGTAGTTCTGACTATCAGCTGGGAGTGAACCAGTTTGCTCCGACATTCAGCTGGTAGCGAACCGATAGCTCCGACTATCAGCTGGGAGTGAACCGGTTTCCTCCGACTTTCAGCTGGTACCAAACCAGTAGTTCTGACTATCAGCTGGGAGTGAACCAGTTTGCTCCGACTTTCAGCTGGTAGCGAACTGGTAGCTCCGACTATCAGCTGGAAGCAAACCGGTTTCCTCTGACTTTCAGCTGGTAGCGAACCGGTAGTTCTGACTATCAGCTGGGAGTGAACCAGTTTGCTCCGACTTTCAGCTGGTAGCGAACCGGTAGCTCCGACTATCAGCTGGGAGTGAACCAGTTTCCTCCAACTTTCAGCTGGTAGTGAACCAGTAGTTCTGACTATCAGCTGGGAGTGAACCAGTTTGCTCCGACTTTCAGCTGGTAGCGAACCGGTAGTTCCGACTATCAGCTGGGAGTGAACCAGTTTGCTCCGAATTTCAGCTGTGCATGCCCACTCACCTATATTCCCTTTTCTGAAGCCCAGCTGATAGGCGCGGCAGAGTGGATTGATGCGCATCAGCTGTTTTCCTCCCCAGCAGTAATGAGGAAGGTGATTTCTCTGTAAACTGCGCTCGTGCACGCAGCGAACCGGTTGTTAAACCGGTAGGATCCAACCCCTGTTCTCGTCCCAACTAGGGAACGTTTATGTTTGTTTAAATGTTTAAATGTTTATTAACATTTATAGGCCGCCCTTTTCCCTGAGGGGACTCAGGGCAGCTCACATAAAAATCAGGAAGGGGAATACAAACAATGACATAGACACATATAGTAAAAAAATAATAAGCAACATTCATTCATCATTCGGGAGGGGCGGCTATCTTTGTCCCCAGGCCTGACGGGCGAGCCAGTTCTTAAGGGCTGTGCGGAAGGCCTGGACGGTGGTGAGGGTACGAATCTCCACGGGGAGCTCGTTCCAAAGGGTCGGGGCTACTACTGAGAAGGCCCTCCTCCTTGTAGTTGCCAGCCGGCACTGGCTGGCCGATGGAATTCGGAGGAGGCCCAATCTATGAGATCTAATTGGTCGCAGGGAGGTAATCAGTGCTAGAAGGGTTTGTGGCGTGGAGGAAGGATGATGGGGTCCTTTTTTTCCCTCCTGTTTTCTTGCAGATGTTTCATGACCCAACTGTGGAACGTGATCAGTTTTAAAAGAGAGAAGGATTGGCAAAGAGGAGGAGGAGGACTGTGGGATCCTTGGTGCTCTCTAAGCTTGGTTGTTTTCTTGCAGGCGTTCTATTGCCGAACTAAGTGACATCATCAGTGCTAGAAGGGAGGGGGAGATTGCTCTCTCTTTATATACAACTAGCTTCCCTTGCCAATGTTGGTGGGGGTTTGATTGTCTCTTTGGTAGTTCCTTGAGTAGGGAACTACTTAAACCACACCCATTCACACCACTCAGGTGACCCTGAGGACAGAGATCAACCTCCAAGTGGCCTCAACGACTCTCTAAAAGGATGCAAATGACCAGCTGCCTGCAAGGCGTATCAATCCTTCCACCCCCCACCATCCAGTCAGAGCTGAAGAAGCTTCTTGGCTGAGAAGCGAAAAGTCTTCAAAAGAAAAACCAAAAAAGTCCAGTTGCCTCCTGAAAAAGCACCTTTGGGGCCAACCATCACCTGGATGACTGAGAGACGAGTAGGAATGGATTTCCAGAGGGGAAAAAAATTGCAGAGCAAAAGAACCAGAAGCACCACTCAGGAGACCCTGAGGACAGAGATAAACCTCCCAGTGGCCTCAACAACTCTCTAAAAGGATGCAAATGACCAGCTGTCTGCAAGGAGCATAAGTCCTTCCGTTCCCCACCATCCTGTGCAGAGCTGAGGAAGCTCCTCGGATGAGAAGAGAAATGTCTCCAAAGAAGAAAAAAACCAGAAAGTCCAGTTGCCTCCTCAACCACAACCTGGATGACGGAGAATCTCCATAGACAAGTTTGTTTGATGACTTAACACGGTCTGGAAGGGAAGCGAGGACCCTCCATTTTTTTTCCAAGCAGCTCTTCAAGGCAGATTGTCCGAGAGAACGAAGAAAAATAGCGCCACGCGAAAGAAAGCAATTAGAGGGGTTTTTTTTTTGTTCCTGGCGAGGCAGGAGGGCCTGGAGGGTTGGAGGCTATCAAGACGCCTTTCGTAAGAGATGAAGAATTGACTCTGAAGCTGAGCCGTCCGCTAAAGACGAGTAATCTCATTGCTCTGATGCGGTTGTCATTTGTGCCAGAAATTTCCTTCCTTCTCTCTGGCTCGGAGGAGAAGGTCAGATGTGATCTGATTCAGAAATTAAGGTCCTGCGATCTCCTGCCAGATGGGACCTAACGGCTTTATTAATGCTCCTTTCCCAAGGGAGCTGCTGGGGCGAACGCCACCCGAAAGGAAAAAAAACGCAAATGTCGTTAGGTAGAATGACGAGAATAGAATTAGTCTCGTAATTATTTGACTACGATATAGTCGAATAGAATTATTAGAGGGCTCGGGGGCTAAGGCGCTGAGCTTGTCGATCAGAAAGGTCGGCGGTTTGGCGGTTCGAATCCCTTAGCACTGCGTAACGGAGTGAGCTCCCGTTACTTGTCCAAGCTTCTGCCAACCTAGCAGTTCGAAAACATAAAGAAACGCAAGTAGAAAAATTTGGTGAGAAGGAAATAGCGCTCCATGTGCCTATAGGATTTCCTGCCTAAGCAGGGAGTTGGACTAGAAGACCTCCAAGGTCCCTTCTAACTCTGTTATTCTATTCTATTCTATTCTATTCCATTCCATTCCATTCCATTCCATTCCATTCTATTTCCCTTTCTCCTCCTCCCTAGTTCATTGGCAAATTGAGACGCTTTAAATTTTGAAAGGAAGCAGTGCGGTTCAATCTTGACAGATCCACTGAACAACTGTGGCAAGGAAAGTTGTAAAATGGGGCAAAACTCACTTAACCAATGTCTCCCTTAGCGACATAAATTCTGGGCTTAGCGACATAAATTCAGTGGTCATAAGTCAAGGACAAGCTGCATTATCTTCCAACTTGTCCAGCATGTATGTATGTATGTATGTATGTATGTATGTATGTATGTATGTATGTATGTATGTATGTGGTGGTTCAGTGGCTAAGACGCTGAGCTTGTCAATCAGAAAGGTGGGCAGTTTGGCGGTTCGAATCCCTAGTGCCGCGTAACGGAGTGAGCTCCCGTGACTTGTCCCAGCTTCTGCCAACCTAGCAGTTCGAAAGCATGTGAAAAATGCAAGTAGAAAAATAGGAACCAGCTTTGGTGGGAAGGTAACAGCGTTCTGTGCACCTTTGGGAGTTGAGTCATGCTGGCCACATGATCACAGAGACATCTTCGGACAGTGCTGTCTCTTCGGCTTTGAAACGGAGATGAACACCGCCCCCTAGAGTCGGGAACGGCTTGCACATATGTGTAAAGGGGAAACGTTTCTTTTACCTTTACTAGAATTACGTCATGGCCTCTTTGCAGTGGTCCGTAATGTCCTTTCAGAATTCTTCATGAAAATTTACTCGTTTAGTTGATGTCTGCACGGCTGGGCCTTAGTAGCCAAATGGCCTTTGTGGGCCAGGAGAAGACCATAAAAACAATACTTAATTGGAGATTGATGTGGTTGTTCTCTATTTCAGCGAGACCAGCCTTAAATCTCATTATCTCCACATTCACAGCTTGGTTTATCGATATCAAAGTTCCCGGGATCAAGAGGTGCTTCCAATTTTTTTAAAAGCCAAAAAATAGCAATTTGAGCAAGAGTTATATTTTTCCTAGCCTGGGTTTCCCCACTTCAATTACAGTTGTGAAATGTCATTGTTTTCTGTGACTCTTAATGCAAAGATTTTATTCCCATTATACAGCTAAGACGTAGATTTTATTCCCAATATACAGCCATGCTACTTGCTTGGTTTCAACATTTCCAGATCAATTCGTTCACGCTGTTCTCAAGGGAAAAAAATAAATGCTCGTTCTTCCTGGAATGTTATACTATATTATAATTACTAGCTAGATACCCGTGCTTCGTTACAAAACTATGTGACTGGGCTTGGTTAATAAGAGTCGAGGTGGTACAGTGGTTAAATGCAGCACTGCAGGCTACTTCAGCTGACTGCAGTTCAGCAGTTCGGCTGTTCAAATCCCACCAGGCTCAAGGTTGACTCAGCCTTCCATCCTTCCGAGGTGGGTAAAATGAGGACCCGGATCGTTGTTGGGGGCAATATGCTGACTCTGTAAACCGCTTAGAGAGGGCTGAAAGCCCTATGAAGCGGTATATAAGTCTAACTATTGCTATTGCTATTGTTAATGTAAGGCAACTGGCAGTTGGAACAGAGTTCTTTTCAGATGGGGAGGGGGAGTAGAATGTCTAACTCCTTAGCATCAGAGCATGTTAATATAATACTGTATAAGAAATAGTAATGATCTGATGGTCATTTCGAAAAATCTTTTCTTAGTGAGCACCTAAAAGCCAAGAGGAACATACGTGCCAAGTTTCAAGTTTGTAGGCTTTATAGTTTTGGAGATGTCATGATGAGTGAGTGGTATTTGGCATATATAGAGATATATGCTATTTATATATATATAAATAGCTTGAAATAGATCTATACTAGTCTCCCTTTATTTATTTATCAGCACAAATAAAAAACACATATATAACAAAGGCAACAGTAAAAATATTGGGTTTCTGTCGTGATGGACTCTTGTGACGAGCCGATTGACAGATAATGGAAGCAGTAAGCTTCCTCCCATAATTGGGGCATACCAGGGGTTGTGACACATATATATGTATATATATGGATGATGCTCTGTTGCACAATCAGCCAGATGTTTAGACTGGATTTGGCAGTTTTGTCCCCTTCTTGAGTTTTTCTCAAGGACCCAGGACAGGTGGATTAATGATATTGGAGGTATATCTGCAGGATGTAAGCTGTTCCGAGTAAAGATGCTTTTCGCAATTGACTGATGGGGATTTTGTCAATGCCGAAGGTGTTCCAAGAAGTGCTCCAATGGAATTGCACTCAATCGGTTACTCTTGGCAACAGCTCCTTATTTTCTTTGTTTCCAGTCTTTGCATGTTTGCAACAGGTGAGCAATTTCTGAGTAAGTTCTGCAGCTTCTAGTCCTGGTTGCTCAAGCCAACACTCCTGTCTCCTGGAGCCCATTTGTCACCAGGTAGTCCAGGAACTTCAACACCTGGTATGATTCTTGTTGACCCAAACAACAATTGAGCTTCTTCTTCCTTGTCTAGATCAAATTTTCAACTGCCTGAATGAAGCCAACCTTCTTGGCTTTTTCATTGGCCAAAAAATAAAACATTGTTGGTACATATTTCTGGTAGTAACCAACATACCAGCAGATGGGCTGGGCACTGTGTCTCTCCACATTCACACAATGTGTTGTTATCGGCTAAGAGACCCCATTTGAGCATATTGGTTTTACACTTACACAACTCTCCACCTATTCAGGGTCCTCCAGGTAGTAGAAGAGAGATCAGATCTTTCAGCCATATCCTTTTCTATCCTTCCTTCCTCCTTTCTCTATCCTTCCTTCCTTTTCTACCTTCTCTATCCTTCCTTCCTCCTTTCTCTCCTTCTTTTTCTACCATCCATACCCATCCATCCTTCCTTCTCTCCCTCCCTCCTTCCCTTCCATCCCATCTCCCTCCCTCTTCCTTCCTTCCTTCCTTTTCTCTCTCTCTCTCTCTTTCTTTCTTTCTCTCTCTCTTTCTCTCTCTTTCTTTCACTCTTTCTCTTTCTCTCTCTTTCTTTCACCCTTTCTCTTTCTCTCATTCTTTCTCTCTTTCTCCCTCTCTTTCTCTTTCTTTCTCTTTCTTTCTCTCTTTCTCCCTCTCCCTCCCTCCTTCCTTCTTTTCTTTCTTTCTTTCTTTCTTTCTTTCTTTCTTTCTTTCTTTCTTTCTTTCTTTCTTTCTTTCTTTCTTTCTTTCTTCTTTTCTATCTTAAACATATAACCCTGGGCAATGAAAAGTCAATACATAAGCTAAGCAATACAACAAAATATCCAATTAAAATAATCCAAGAGAAGTAAACATTGAACCAAAAAAAAATTCCATTAAAAAAAACACCAAATGTAACTGTTATGGCGGTCAGGAAATAAGATCAGCCATTGAGAGATTTTTGTTAATTGTTTTATCTGGATTGTCCTTGGCAACTACTGTAGGCTTTATATCCTTTTTATTGTCTTTATGTTTCTTAGCTGCCCAGAAATTGCATTTGTGACATTGATAGCCGTGTGAAGTAAACAAGCAATGCGCTACAATCCAATGTTTTTCCTTTTTTAGTCTCTTTGTTTCCCAACTCAACAGTGGATTTAGCAATGTTTGTAATAAAAATGAATGTTGTTTCTTCTTTCAGACAATGTCTGTTTGACAGCTGATGGATCTTTTGAGCAAGGGCACAAAAATATGTCTAAAGTTCTACAGCAAGGAGGGGGAAAAAAATCCACGAGTTATCCGAGTAAGAATAAGATTCCGACTAAGATGGATTTGTGCCAAGTCTCTCTAAACCACCAACTTCTCCCTTCTCCTTGAGTTGAAGACATGGGTCTAAGAAGACCCATGAATTGGAGGATATTTCACTGATGTGCTGAATGAAAGGCACATCAAAGCAACAGAAGGTAGAGCAGGAAGCAATGGATGGAAGCTTGTTTAAGAGAAAACCAAACCATAACTAAGGAAAATTTTTCTGACATTAGAGCAATAGACCTATTGCTCCATCACTGGAGGCTTAAAGATTGGACCACTATTTGTCTGAAGTGGAATAGGGTCTCCTGCTTGAGCAGGGGGTTGGACTAGAAGACCTCCAAGGTCCCTTCCCACTCTGTTATTCCGTTATTCTTCGCCAAGCCCTGGTGTTCCCCTTTCTCCATCCAGCTGGTCTGCAGGTATCCTCCAGGAGAATTTTCAGAATTGGAGATTCTCAATTATTCAGGTCATGGCTGGCCCAAAAGTGCTTTTTCCAAAAAGGCAACTAGAATTTTTTCTGCTTAAATTCTAACCAGTCACTTAGAACTGAGGAAGAAACTTGGATTTCAAAGAAAAGAAGAAAATCCACTTTTGGATAACCTCCAAGCTTTTGACATAGTCACTGTAGATGGCATCTATTCAGGGGTGAAATGCTACCGGTTCGGCCTAGTCCGCCCGAACCCGTAATAAAAAAAAATGCTACTGTTTTGGGTGAACAAGTAGCTCCAATGATCAGCTGTGCAACAATCAGCTGTGGATTTCCTGCTTTCTAGCAAATATAAATCACAGGGCACAGCTGATCGTTGGAACATAAAAAAAATGCTACTGATTCAGGCAAACCGGTAGTTCCAACAATCAGCTGTGCCACGTGATTAGAAATCATGCGGCACAGCTGATTGTTGCACAGATGATTTTAGGAACTTCTGCTACCGACCAGTAGCATTTTTTTACGTTGAAACGATCAGCTGTACAACAATCAGCTGTGCCGCGTGATTTATATTTGCTAGAAAGCAGGAAATCCTGCTTCCTAGTGCATCTAAATCACGCGGCACAGTTGTTCCCCCCCGGCTGTTCTACTTACCTTTGTGAATAAAGCGTGGCTAACAGTAAGCCTGTGTCGGCGTTACTCACCGGATGGAGGGGGGGGGGTCAGAACAGTTGTCTGCCACATCTATTCATCTCCGCCCCATGCCTTTTATCCCCAGAGCTAGAGTGGGGCTTCACTAACAGCGGTGGTTCTTTTGTCCCAAGGACCGGCCCATAGATTTCCACTGCTCTCCTCTCCTCTGCTTTCTGCACATCTGTGTGTCAGGCGCTTGACCCAGCTGCTCCTCCTCTTCCTCATCAGCCACCTCCAGACCTGGGGGCTCTTGACTCTCCATCTGAGGGCTGACGGACAGCCGGGGCTCTGCCTCTGTCTCTCTCTCTCTGACAGTTTCATTCCCTCTTCCTCCCGGGGGTGTGTGATCCTGCTGACTCTGACTCCCACGCCCCTCCTACTCCTTTGATTCGGCTGCTGGTGGGGCCGGGGGCTGAGTGGCCACAACAGCTTGGTTTTCAAGAGAGTTTTCTCTTAAAAGAGGAAATTCTTTATATTCTACAGTTGTATTCCTCTGTTGAATCAAGGAGATGCTCTTTCTTGAGCTGTTGAGATTGAGAAATACACCCGACGTCTCTCCCGTCTCAAATTATTGATGCCTAACAAATAAAAATGAGTTGCACGAAAAGCATATGCTGACCATAAGGAAAACAATCAGCGTCCGTATCAATCAAATCTTCGTGATAGAACAGCATAGCAGCATCCATATTTAAAACACAAGCTCGGTTCTTGTCTTCTGCCAAGCTAGGGGGGGGAGGAGGGAAAAAACACCCCCCTGCTTTCAGAGATCGCATCAGCCATTCAGTGGGGCTGCGAGAGCTAAATTTTTGATGGATCATTTCAATTTGCAAGCACACTGAATGATGGCGGGTGAGAGAATTTAACAGAAGTTTACTTCTTTTTTTTATATATATAAATTTTTATTTTAAACACATAAACACATTAACAAAAACAAACACATGACTTAAAACAACATAGGAACAAGAGGTTCCATCATATATCATACAGCAGTTCCGTATCGGTTTCTTGACAGTTAGTGTTTTCCCTTCAATACATTTCTATCTTGCATTCATGGTCCCCTTATTCGTTATCCATTTTTATGTACAATTCTATATTTATTTATACTTAGCTATTTGTAACAAAATATTGTTTACCTATATTGTGCTTTATATTCTTACTGTCATTTATTCTCTTACATACAATTATAGGTATACATTCACATAGTTATTCTTTTTCTTTATTCTTATTCTTTTGTTATTCCATTTAAAAGCTTATAATATACAGTTTGAGTTGCTTTGTTTACCATCCCTAGCACCTATTGTAACACCACCTTATTTTCCCTTTCTTTTCTCCCTCCCTTACTTCTCTACTTCCTTCCTTCCTCCTCTCCTTCCCCTTCTTTCTTCCCTTACCTCTCCCCTACTCCTACCCTCTCTCTTCCCCTTCCTGCCCTCTCTCCTTCTCTTTCTCTCCCTTTTGCTCCCTTCCACTCACCCCTCCTTACCTCTTTCTCCTAAAAGAAAAAAAAATGCTTTTTCAGAGAGCCCCGTCTTTTTAAACTCCTTTTAAACTGGACACTTCTGCTATTTTGAAAGAATATAAAAAAATAGGTAGAAAGAAGTGGTTGGAATGGCCCCGGAGTTACCCACATGCACACACATGCATGCGTTCTAGCGTCAAATAACACTTCTGTAAGCCTCCGCGACACTCCAGCTGCTCCGCGGAGTGTCGCGCAGGCGCCGTATGTGCCATGCGCGTGCGAGGAAGCGCCAACAGCATAAACACTGGTAAGGACTGCGGGTGGGCGGGTGGGCCCTTTGGAGCATTGTATTGGAACGGTATCTGGTGCTCCGGCCAGGATCCGGTACACCTGTACCGGGTCATACCGCCTGCAACCCACCACTGCCTTTAGGAGGCTTATAGAGTGCTCCTGGGAGCTGAGGGGGGGGGAAACGGCCCATTTTTTGCTTGTTTTAGCCCTCTCCAGCCCCCAGGAGCACTCTGGAAGCTTCCCAACGGCTATGCACGGCCATTTTTGCAAAGGGGGTGGGATTTGGGGAGTCCAAAAATGGTGCATTCAGTGTATAAGACGCACCCAGATTTTCACCCTCTTTTTTAAGGGAAAAGGTGCGTCTTATACTCCAAAAAATACAGTCATCAGACGTTCAGAAGATCGCCAATGACCAAGCCATTCCAGCCCTCCTTAGACTTCACTTTCGATGTTATCGGTCAGAGATGAATGTTACTACCCAATCTGTGATGGTTAATAATGCAGTGAATAGAGCATTCAGATGATTAAAAGCGAGTGGCTGTCGCCACCGATGTTAACATCATAAAGTGAGCACACGAGGTCCGTTGAAACGCCTGTAAAGGTTAAAACAATCGGTGGTTCTTTTTCCACGGGGTGATTAAAACTGCGAAATTAAACAGGAAGATTGATTTTCTGGCAAAGGAAAGAGGGACATAAACATAAGAACACAAGCCATCCTCGACTTATGTCCACAACCGAGCCCAAAATTTCCATTGTTAAGTGAGACGGTTCTCGAGTTAGGTTTCCCATTTTCCCACCTGCCTGGCCACGGTGAATCCCTGCGGCCGTTAAGTGAGGAACACGGTTGTTAAGTGAATCTGGCTTCCCCGTTGATGTTGCTCGTCGGGAGGTGGCCGAAGCAGATCACATGACCCGGGGGGACATTGCGACCATCGTAAATATGAACCGGTCGCCAAGCTTCTGAATCGCATGACCATGGGAAGGCTGCAACCGTCGTAAGGGTGAAAAATGGTCCTAACTCACTTTTTTCAGTGCTATAGTAACTTCAAACAGTCACTAAATGAACTGCTGTAAGTTGAGGAGTCCCTCTATCCAGAAGAGCGAGGGGGGGAGAGTTAAAATAAAAGTTGACTTTACAAGCGTTAACCCAATAAATAGAAATAGAGGAGTCTATTAAAGGGACCCTTAAACCAGGGGTCGGCAACCTTAAACACTCAGAGCCACAAGGGTCCTAACCGGAAGCCTCTCCCCCATTCAATTCTGGAGCTGACCGGAAGTCCTGTTCCCTTACCATAGAGTCTCCTCCTAGCATGGCATCCTTTTTTTATCTACCTGTCCTAGCTGAAAGCCCTATCAATTGTGGAGCTGACCGGAAAACCCGCCTTTTGCCATAGAGTCTCCTCCTGGCGTGCTGTACTTTCCCCCCTTCACAACCAGAAGCTACTCTCAAAATGGTGGTGCTGACCAGTGACTGTTCTGACCTAGGCTTCCTGGGACAGTAAAAAGCACACGCTTAGTCCCAAAGACCCTCTTTTTATTTCAACGGCTGACAGTTCAGTTCACTCACAGCCCGTAATGATTCACAAATAGTTTGCAAACAGTCCAACAGAAGTCTGCCACAGTCTTTCGGGATAAGGCTGATAAGCACCCATCTTTATCTCCCTTGAAAGGCTGCCAAAGACCTAATTGCCAATTAGCTTTGCAAGGCCAAAGGGAGCACAGATTCAAAACAGAGCTTCAGAGTTTAAACCGACCAGAATGAACAAAATTGCTTCCTGCAAAGGCTCACATGCCTTTGCTCCTCCTTTATGTATTATGGGAGGGGCCAATCATCTCCAAGCCTTACTCCTGGGTTGCCTCTTTTGTCTTAACTGTTCTTGCCTTCTGGCAGCTCTGCGCATGTGCACTGGGAACAGGCTCCCCCTGTTCCTCTGCCTCTCTGATGTCCAATTCTGGAGGCTCTGGAGGGAGCACATAACTCCCAGATGGCCCTGGCTCCCTCTCTGCCTCCGACACAGAGCCCTCATATGAGCCTTCCCCAGACTTCAGGACTGGCCCATATTCCTCCCCAACCTCCTCACTGTCCGACTCTACTGCTAGCTCTGCAGGCCGCCAGCAGACCACAACAGCAACAGGGAGCCACAGCAGAGGGATAAAAGAGCCACATGCGGCTCCAGAGCCACAAGTTGCTGCCTTAAACTTTTATTTGCTAACATTTCTCCCCCAAAATTGTTCCCTCTCTGCTCCACCATTAGGTCGCCAGTCATAATAATAGCCTCTTGAGCAATATTAAGCTTTTAGAGAGCACTTTAATGCCACATTTTAGTGCTAAATACTTTTCTTTTTATTCCTTTTTGGGCCCGCCTGAAAGAGATCAGTAGCTTTGTTTCATTACCACCACTTCAGTTTTCATATTAGTGAACAGGCTAATTTGCCTTGGCAACTCAGTTTGGGCTAACCGTGTTATGTTTATTGGCATAAATTTCCCGGGGAGGAACTCCGCTCGGATCTGCCAGGGGAGATCTAGCAAAGCCCATCTCAGCCTGCAATCGTAACCGAACATCTGTTTGTGAAGGATGCTGTCAAAATTGCAGCGTGCCAAAGGAAAAGCTTGGCATTTTTGGAAGTCAGAAGCAGAATCAGAATAACAGAGCTGGAAGGGACCTTGGAGGTCTTCTAGACCAGCCCCCTGCTCAAGCAGGAGACCTTTTACCATTCCAGACAGGTAGTTGTCCAATCTCTTCTTAAAAACCTCCAGTGATGGAGCACCCACAACTTCTGGTGGCAAGCTGTTCCCCTGGTTAATTGTCCTCACGCTTAGGAATTTTTTCCTTAATTCCAGGTTGCTTCTCTCTTTGATCAGTTTCCAACCATTGTTTCTTGTTCCTGCCTTCTTGTTCCTGCCTTCTGAATTGTTCGAACCACAGACTGGTTCGAACAATTTTTGAAACCCACCACTGCCTTTGATCATCTAAGTTGCTCTTCTCTGAACTTTTTCAGACCTGGTGACCAAAACTGGTTGCTGTATCCCAGGTGTGGCCTTACTAAGGCCTTACTAATTTACTAATTAGTGCCGCTTTAGTAAGCGTCACTAATACGTCACGTGATTTTGATTCTATGCCTCTGGTTATACAACCCAGGATTGTATTAGCTTTTCGGGCGGCTGCTGCACATTGATAGCAATAGCAATAGCAGTAGACTTATATACCGCTTCATAGGCCTTTCAGGCCTCTCTAAGCGGTTTACAGAGAGTCAGCATATTGCCCCCAACAATCTGGGTCCTCATTTTACCCACCTCGGAAGGATGGAAGGCTGAGTCAACCCTGAGCCGGTGAGATTTGAACCGCTGACCTGCTGATCTAGCAGTAGCCTGCAGTGCTGCATTTAACCACTGCGCCACCTTGGCTCTTATTCATTGATGGCTCATATTCATTTGATCGTCCACTAGGACTCCAAGCTCCCTCTCGCAGTGACTTTTTTTGAGCCAGGTCTCGCCTAATCCGCAGTTACACCATTGATTTTTTTTCCTGCCTAAGTGTAAAGCTTTGCTTTTCTCCGCATTATTATCAAAATTGTATTTATTGAATTTTCTAACATTTAAACATGGTGCTTTTCTCCACGTTAAAAGGCATTTTGTTGAATAGCTTCTATTGTTCAAGTTTGTCGAGATCTTTATAATCACTGTATTTTTCGGAGTATAAGATGCACTTCCTCCCCCCAAAAAGAGGCTGAAAATTTGGGTGCGTCTTATACTCTGAATGTAGCTTTTTTTGAAGCTTTTTTCCAGCCCTAACGAGGCACTAATGAGTGAAGCAATCTTCTTCTGGGCTTCCCCTGATTTTCTCACTGCTTCTCTCTCCGACAATCAGCTGTGCTGTAGAAGTTGTTTTTTATCCTCAACCAGGGGATAAAAAACATGTGGACACCAGTGGTGGGTTTCGGGTGGTACTCCCTGGTACGGGCATACTGGTGGTAGCTGGGAGCAGTGGCCACCATACCGGAACGGTGGCTCATTGGGCCCACCTTCCCACCCGCGCTTCTTACTGCCCTTTGAGGGAAACGGGCCAATTGAGCACACACGCACAGTATATGGCACCTGCATGACCTCTGCCGAGCAGCTGGGGCATCGCAGGGCGGTGGTGTGCGCATACGTGTACAGCGTGCGTACCCGAGGAGGATGCCTGGCCCCGTCGCAGTGTACCGGTTGCAACGGGATCCGGAATCCACCTCTGGTGCGCGCATGCACTCAAACCCACCAGCTGAAGCTGATCAGACTAAGGACGCTAGCCAGATGAATACCTGGTAGACAGATTTCCCCCCCTATTTTCCTCCCCAAAAACTAAGTCTTATAGTCCGGTGCGTCTTATACTCCGAAAAATACGGTATATAAAGTCAGAGCTTTGGAATATTTGCATTAGTGTGTCTGGTTGTTTTTTTAACTAGCTACACAGTCACCATTTCGATTTAATTCAATTTCACTCTCTCCGGCTGTTTCCCAATTTTTTTCCCCAGAAGGGGCTTGATTTCCCAACGCGATGTAAGCCTATATCTGAGAAAGACCACAGGTTGACATCACCAGGAGCAAGTAAGGAGGAAAAGGCTAAGCGAGGACATGCAAAGGCCAAAATGAGAAAGCAATTTACTTATTTTTTTTGCACAAGAAAAGTGAAATGTCATCAGAAAGGAAAGCTAAGTTTTTGGTTTTTTTTTTTTAGCTGTCCTGAAACTTTGTTTGTGGAAATCAAGGACTGGTGGCTTTGAATCCGGTCTAAAAGATAAACAGGGATGAAAGGGAAGGGGAATAAAAAAAGGATTATTAAATAATGCCGTTGGGAATATAAAAAGTGGCTTGTGAATTTGGGGGAACTGATCTGTTTCTTGCAGACGTTTCATTACCAAATTAGGTAACATAACAGGATGACAGAGTTGGTAGGGGCCTTGGAGGTCTTCTAGTCCAACCCCCTGCTCAGGTAGGAAACCCTCTAACATGTCAGAGAAATGGTTGTCCAAACGCTTCTTAAAAACCTCCAGGGTTGGAAAACCCACAACTTCTGGAGGCAAGTTGTTCCACTGAATAATTATTCTGTCAGGAAATTTCTCCTTCGTTCTAAGTTGCTTCTCTCCTTCATTAGTTTCCACCCATTGCTTCTTGTTCTACCCTAAGATCCTCTCCTGATTATAAAAGAGACTGTTTGTGGCATGCCCTTTTTGCAGAAGTCAACGTTCACGATTGAGAGAAACCAACTTGGAGAAGTGGTTTGCTGTGAGAGATTGTTTGTGTTGCCTAGCTTGGTAGGACTTGCTGCCAGAGTGCTTATCTCTTTGTTTATTTTGGGCTTGCAGCCAATGAGAGTCTGGACTCATTAAAAGTATTCTTATTTACGTTTGTTTTTGGCTTTCGTTCCAGGACGGAGAAGGGGGCAGTCAGAACAGATACCATTCTGGACAAAAGGTTGTCCAATTTCTTCTTGAAAATCTCTGGCGATGGAGCACTTGCAATTTTTGGAGACCCGTCATTTCGCTGATGGTTCTCCCTGTCAGGGAAATTTCTCCTTAGAAATTAAGTTTTAATTTGATTTAGATTTTAGCTTTTAAGTTGGATCTCTTTTTAATGATCTTCCACCCGATACTTCTTGACCTCTGGGGTTTTGGAGAACAAGTCAACCTTCTCTTCTCTGTGACAGCCCCTCAAGTACTGGAAGATATCGATCAGGTCACCCTTGATCCTTCTCTTTGTTAGACAAGTCATACCTAGTTCCCACAAACCTTCATCATACACTTTAGCCTCCAGACCCTTTATCATCAAAGGTATTCACAACTTCTGGAGGCAAGCGGTTCCATTGATTAATTGTTCTCACTGTCAGGAAATTTCTCCTCAGTTCTAGGTTGCTTCTCTCCTTGATTAGTTTCCACCCATTGCTTCTTGTTCTGCCCTCAGGTGCCCTGGAGAATAGTTTGACTCTCTCTTCTTTGTGGCAACCCCTGAGATTTTGGAAGACTGCTATCATGTCACCCTTAGTCCTTCTTTTCCTTAAACTAGACCTACCCAGTTCCTGCAACCGTTCCTCATCTGTTTTAGCCTCCAATCCCCTAATCCTCTTTCTTGCTCTTCTCTGCACTCTTTCCAGAGTCTCCGCATCTTTTCTACACCGTGGCGACCAAAACTGGATGTCATATTCCGACCTGTGTAATATAAAGTGGTACTATGGCTATCTCATGATTTTGATGCTATCCTTCTGTTGATGTAACCTAGGACCGCAGAAGCTTTTTCGGCAGTGGCAAGTGATCACTGCATGTAAGTGGTGATCTACTAGAATACCTAAATCCCTCTCATAGTTGAGTCAGGTATCGCCTATTCCAGTGTTGGGAAAACCTTTCGGCACTGAGTGCCGAAACGGGAGCGTGCTAGAAACTGGAAGAACTGCTGTGTGCCGGGAAGATGATCTTGGAGATTATGGGTTCTAGTTTCTGCCTTAGGCATGAAAGCCAGCTGGATGAATTTGGGCCAATCACCAGGAAGCTGTGGTTTCTAGTCCCATTTTAGGTGTGAAAAGTAGCTGGGCGACTGAGTCAATCACCAGGAGATGGTGAGTTCTAGTTCCACCTTAAGCCATGAAGAACAGTTGTGTGCCGGGAAGATGATCTGGGAGATTATGAGTTCTAGTTTCTGCCTTAGGCATGAAAACCAGATGTGCGAATTTAGGCCAATCATCAGGAAGCAATAGCAATAGCAGTTAGACTTATATACCGCTTCATAGGGCTTTCAGCCCTCTCTAAGCAGTTTGCAGAGTCAGCATATCGCCCCCACAGTCTGGGTCCTCATTTCACCCACCTCGGAAGGATGGAAGGCTGAGTCAACCTTCAGCCGGTGAGATTTGAACCGCTGAACTGCAGATAACAGTCAGCTGAAGTGGCCTGCAGTACTGCACCCTAACCACTGTGCCACGTCGGCTCAGCAGTGAATTCTAGTTCCACATTAGGCATGAAAGCCAGCTGGGTGACTTTGGGTCAATCACCAGGAAGCTGTGAATTCTAGTCCTGAATTGGGCATGAAAGGTAGCTGGGTAGCTTTAGACCAATCACTAGGAGACTATGAATTCTAGTTCCACCTTAAGCCATGAAGAACAGTTGTTTGCCGGGAAGATGATCTGGGAGATTATGAGTTCTAGTTCTGCCTTAGGCATGAAAGCCAGCTGGGTGAATTTGGGCCAATCACCAGGAAGCTGTGGATTCGAGTCCCATTTTAGGCATGAAAAGTAGCTGGGTGATTGAGTCAATACCAATCCACCTTAGGCATGAGAGCTGGCTGGGCAAATTTAGGCCAATCATCAGGAAGCAGTGAATTCTAGTTCCACATTAGGCATGAAAGCCAGCTGGGTGACTTTGGGTCAATCACCAGGAAGCTGTGAATTCTGGTCCTGAATTAGGCATGAAAGGTAGCTGGGTGGCTTTAGACCAATCACTAGGAGACTATGAGTTCTGCCTTAAGACATGAAAGCTGGCTGGGTGAATTTATGCCAATCGCCAGGAAGCTGTGAGTTCTAGTCCTGCATGAAAGACAGCTGGGTTACCTTGGACCACTCACTCACTCTCAGGAAGGAGACAATGGTAAATTCCTTCTAAAAGCCTTGCTTAGAAAACTGCAGAGACCTGTCCAGACAGAGAATCGGACACAATCGAACTGAATTAAAAAAAAACAACTTGAGCAGTAGGCCTCAATGAGAACTGGGACCCAAATTTAAAAGAAGAAAAGCCAATCCTCCGTAGAATTCCAGGCTCATAACTGCGAAAGGTGTGGGAAGGTACAGCTTCAATTAATTTTGAAATCCCTTTGGGACAAGAACTTGGACGAGAAACTTCTGACCAGTTCTTCTGATTCTTCAAGAGGAGATTCGGGTTCAAAATCTATTTTCATTTGCCCGTAATAAACAATTGTTCCCGACACAGCTGTTGCATGAAATTATCAGCAAATGACACACCATATTAATAATTCTTATTTGGGCTATTTTTCTCTCCAGCAGTTCGTTATGCAAAGAACAAAAATAAATGCTCGCACAAGCAGCCTTGATTAGGTTTGACATTTTAATCGTTTCGAATGTTCCTCTTTCCTTCATCCAGCTGGTTTGAGCTTCTGCAAGTAGAACATGTCTCCCAGTGTTTCCACTCAAAGCCCAGTTACTATAAGAGCAGTCAGGAGCCAATAAAGTAGGTGAAAGACAGCAGAAGACAAACTTAAGTACTTAAGTATCAACCAGGGGTGAAATTCAGCAGGTTCTGACAGGTTCCGGAGAACCGGTAGCGGGAATTTTGAGTAGTTCGGAGAGCCGGCAAATAGCACCTCTGGCTGGCTCCAGAGTGGGATGGGAATGGAGGTTTTGCAGTATCCTTCCCCTGCCACGTCCACAGAACTGGGTACTTGAGAGACCGCCTGCTGCCAATTACCCCCCCAAAGACCCATTAGATCGCACAGGGTCGGCCTCCTCCGGGTCCCGTCTACCAGCCAATGCCATCTGGCTACGACCCCGGGGGAGGGCCTTCTCTGTTGCAGCTCCGGCCCTTTGGAACGAACTCCCCGCGGAGATTCGGACCCTCACCTCTCTCCCGGCCTTCCGAAAAGCCGTTAAAACCTGGCTGTGTCGGCAGGCCTGGGGTTGATGAGTTCCCTTCCCCTCTCGACAGGTATGGTTGTTGGTTATTTTTAAATACCTGTCTTGTTTTTTGTATGTTCCTTTCCCCCTTTGAGTTGTTCGCCGCCCTGAGTCCCTGCAGGGAATAGGGCGGCATATAAATAAAACAAAACTTCAAACTTCAAACTGGTAGTAAAAATACCAGTAGTAAAAAAATACTACCCAGGTGTGGGTTCCTAACCAGTTTACTACCTGTTCGCGTGAGCGGGGGCAAACTCTCAGTATTTCTTAATAAGAAATCTCCAAGTTGAATGTTGAATGTTTATTATACTTGTATGCCGCCCTATTCCCTAGGGACTCAGGGCGGCTAACAAACAAGTGGGGAAGGGGGAGATACCAAAAAACGAACAAGACAAAAAACAAGATACAAGAAACAGATTAAAAGCTTCACAACAATCGCAACCATTCACGTGGGGCTGGGAACTCATCAGCCCCAGGCCTGCTGGAACAGCCAGGTCTTGACGGCTTTGCGGAAAGCCTGAAGGGTGGTGAGGGTCCGAATCTCCACGGGGAGATCCCTTCCCCTCTCGACAGGTATGGTTGTTGGTTATTTTTAAATACCTGTCTTGTTTTTTGTATGTTCCCTTCCCCGTTTGAGTTGTTCGCCGCCCTGAGTCCCTGCAGGGAATAGAGCGGCATATAAATAAAACAAAACTTCAAACTTCAAACTTCAAACTGGTAGTAAAAATACCAGAGGGCCGGAGCAGCCACAGAGAAGGCCCTCCCCCGGGGGGTCGAAAGTCGACACTGGCTAGCTGATGGTATCCGGAGGAGGCCTAATCTGTGGGATCTAATTGGTCGTAGGGAGGTAATTGGCAGGAGGCGGTCTCTCAAGTACCCAGGTCCGATACCATGTAGGGCTTTAAAAGTGACGACTAGCACTAGCCAGTTTGTTTCAGTTATGCCTTAATGGTGCTCAGCATAGCAAATTGAGTGGAGGACGAGAAGCAACAGATGGAAACTAATCAAGGAGAGAAGCAATCTGGAACTAAGGAGAAATTTCCTGACAGTGAGAACAATTAATCAGTGGAACGACTTACCTACATAAGTTGTAAATGAGCCAACATTGGAAGTTTTCAAGAAGAGGTTGGATAACCATTTGTCTGAAATGGTATAGGGCAGTGGTGGCCCGCCCGCATCCATAATGCAATGCATGGACAACAACTGACTTGCGCGCCCTGCCTCCTGTGCTCCCCCCATGCTCCCCCCTCCTGTGCTCCCCCCTCCCTGCAGCCTCCTGGGACCAAAAATGGGCCATGGGGGGGCGTGCCACACATCCCTGCACTCCCCCCACATTGCGTGTGACCCCTGCACATGTGTGTGCATCTCCCGCAAGTGCTCCGCTCCCCCGCGCATGCGGGGCAGCGATCTGAAAATCAGCTGGCCAGCGGGAGGTGCATGCTTATGCGCGGTGTAGCTGAGCTGGCGCTACGGCTTGTTTATTGGATACACTATATTGGTACCGAAGAAACAAAGGCTCTGATTTTCCCCTGCAATTGCTTGCCTAGTTAAATAATAGGTTCCCCATCTCCCCACCCCTGGATGATCACATTGTCCAATTATGAGACGTCCTTTTGTTATGGGAACAGTCCATCTCTCTCACCAGCACCTGCAGAGGCGACCTTGATGGTTTCCCTGCTCTCACGGTCTCTGCATCCCATTGCCATTCCAGGTTTTAAGAAAAGATTGGATAATCATTAGTCTGAAATGCTATAGGGTTTCCTGCTTAAGCAGGGGGTCAGACTAGAAGACCTCCAAGGTCCCTTCCAGCGCTGTTATTCTATTCTATTCTAAATTCCTTTGAGAAACATTGAAGGTCATCCAAAAAATCCCTCTACCTCTTTTTCTATGCTGTTACTTCTCTTTACCCCAGACTGGGTGAGGTGCTTATAATTTGCTTTTTAAAACAAGCCTGTTCCCCCCGCCCCCACCTCATTTAAGATGTTAATCACACACTGGACTTATTAAAGATCAGCTCACAAGCTAGAGGAAAGTGATAAAAGGTCTGTAATGAAAAGCCTTAATGAAGTGGTTACGGACAAAAGCTTGATGTTTGCGCAAAAAGAGATGAGCTGTTTGTAGGGGTAATTTACACCTAGCGGTGTTCAAAATGTTTCAGAGGGATACAAAAATCTAGCCGGACACTAGATGGCAGCAAAGATATGGGCTTTATGCATTCTCTGTTGCCATCTAATGGTGATTTTTGCAACTCACTTGCTGTGGCTAAGCGAGAGAGTTGTTAAGTGAGTTTTGCTCCATCTTATGGCCTTCCTTGCCACAGCTGTTAAGTGAATTGCTGAGGTTGTTAAGCTAGTCACACAGCTGTTAAATGAATCTGACTTCCCCATTGACTTTGCTTGTCAGAAGGTCGCCAATGTGATCACAGCTTGCCACCAGAAATCGTGAGAGCTTCAGCGCTGGATGTTTTTAAAAAGTCCAGGCAGTGACTTCTCTGAAATGATATAGGTTCTGCTCAGAGGTGGTATTCAACAGGTTCTGACAAGCAAAGAGAACTGGTAGCGGAAATTTTGAGTAGTTTGGAGAACCAGTAAATGTCACCTCTGGCTGGCCCCGCCCTTATCTATTCTCTGCCTCCTGAGTCCCAGCTGATCGGGAGGAAATGGGGATTTTGCAGTATCCTTCCCTTGGAGTGGGGAGGGAATGGAGATTTTACAGGATCCTTCCCCTGCCACGCCCACCCACCAAGCCACATCACACCCACCAAGCCTTGCCATGCCCACTAAGCCACGCCACACCCACCAAGCCATGCCTACAGAACTGGTAGTAAAAAAAAAATTGAATCTCACCATTGGTTCTGCTGCTTGAGCAGGGGGCTGGACTGGAAGACCTCCAAGGTCCCTTACAGATCATTCATTCTATTCTAATCCCCCAGTTCATGCATCAGGACTGAGTTATAATTGAAGGCATGGCTATCTCCTCGGTTGACCAAGCTCGCCGACGCCGTATGAATGCAGATTAGAAAATTTTCAACGCTCTTATCTCAATGCGCTTTTTTTTTTTTAATATCCTGTCCAATTAATACCCACAAAGTTCAGGATTGATGCCCGCACCAACGATGCCATCCACTGAAGCCGTCCCGAGGGCTTACCATCTCAACCATTATTGTTCTTTCAAGCTCGGAGACTTTCGAAGCTCAAACAAATTTGATTTTTTGGGGATAACCTCTTTTTCCCTTGGTCTCTCCGTTACTCCAGGTTTTCTGTTCATATAACAAAGCTTCAAATTTATTAACTACTGCCGATAACTTGGCATTGCCCGGGTATTTTTTTATAGGGGGAAAAATGTCCGAACTGAACGTAATGTCTGATGTTGGATTTTCCCCCTTACCAGAGGTAGCCCCCTGTGGGAGTACTGTGAAGCCATTACCATGGCAACTCCACTATGATGTATAGTAGAAGCCATTTTAGGGCAGTACAGTAGAAGCCATTTTAAGGCACGACAGGCTGCATTTTAACAGAACACACACCCCATGGGGTGTTAGGGGTGTCTTAACCACCACAATATTGGTTTCCAGAGAGTAAGTCATCTGTGTACCAAGTTTGGTTGAAATTGCTCAAGGCGTTCCAGAGTTATGCTGGAACACACACGCAGAGACGCACACTTATATATATATAGATTCTTTCATCGTTTTGTTGATTCTCTAGTTCTGGACTATCATATAGGTAGTCCTTGACTTAACAACCATTCATTTAGTGACTGTTCAAAGTTACAACGGCACTGAAAAAAAATGACAGTTTCTCACAGTTATGACCATTGCAGCATCCTTGTGGTCATGTGATCCGGATTCAGATGCTTGGTAGCTGACTCATATTTATGACAGTTGCAGTGTCCGAGGGTCATGTGATCCCCTTTTGCGACCTTCTGATGACCAAGATTCACTTAACGACCTTAAGAATGGCAGTGATTCTCTTAACAACTGTGGCAAAGAAAGCCATAAAAGTGAGCCAAATTCACGACTGTCTCGCTTAGCAACATGAATTTTGCACTCGATTGTGGTCGTACATCGAGGACTACCTGCATGTGAGTTGCAAAAATCCAGATGACCCTTAGATGGCAACAGAGATTGCACAAAGTCCATATCTTTGCTACCATCTATATCAACTTGTCAGAAACGAGACCACATGACTCTGGGACACTGCAACCATCATAAATATGAGGCAGTTGCCAAGCCACTGAATTCTGATCACGTGGCCATGGGGATGCGACAGTGGTCGTAAGTGTGAAAAATAGCAATATAAGACACTTGTAACTTTGAATGGTCACTCTAAATGAGCAGTTGTAAGTGAAGGGACCGCCTGTACTTGAATTATGACAACAAAGAACACATCTCTCTCTCTCTCTCTCCTCTCTCCCTCCCTCTATCTCTCTCTCCCTCTCCCTCCCACTCTCCCTCTCCCTCTCCCTCTCCCTCTCCCTCTCCCTCTCCCTCTCCCCCTCTCTCTTTCTCTTTCTCTCCCTCTCTCCCTCTCCCTCTCTCTCCCTCTCCCTCCCTCCCTCTCTCCCCCTCTCTCTTTCTCTCCCTCTCTCTCTCCCTCCCTCTCCCCTCTCTTTCTCTTCCTCTCTCCCTCTCTCTCCCTCTCCCTCCCTCTCTCTCTTTCTCTTTCTCTCCCTCTCTCCCTCCCCCTCCCTCTCTCTCCCTCTCTCTCCTTCTCTCCCCCTCTCTCTTTCTCTTTCTCTCCCTCTCCATCCCTCTCTTCCTCCCTCTCTCTCCCTCTCCCTCTTTCTCTCCCTCTCTCCCTCTTTCTCCCCCTCCCTCTTTCTCTTTCTCTCCTCTCTCCCTCTCTCTCCCTCTCTCTCTTTCTCTCCCTCTCTCCCTCTCTCTCCTGCTCTCTCTCTTTCTCTTTCTCTTTCTCTCCCTCTTTCTCTCTCTCTTTCTCTCTTTCTCTCTTTCTCTCTCTCTTTCTCTCTTTCTCTCTTTCTCTCTCTCTCTCTCTCTCTCTCTCTCTCTCTCTCTCTCTCACACACACACACACACACACACACACGAACGATGGAAGGTTCCAGGCTTCATTCGTAATACCCGTGGAAAGGATTGTGGTAGCAGCAGCGTGCAAGAGTTGAAGGGAAAAGAAAAAAAAAAACAGGCAAGTGAAATCTTAGACATCCTCCATAGAAGTGTGATTTTTCAAATCTTGGGAAGTAAACTTTTCTCTTTATTTTGATTTGGACATTTTCCATCCGGAGGACTGTACTGTATCTAAATCTGGACACCACGTCTCAAGAACAATTCAGAAATAAAAATGTGAAGAAGATTTTTTTTTTTAAAAAAAGGCAAGAAGGATAATTGGGAGATTCGAAACCAAGTGTTATTGGAGTGATATATTAGGAATTGGGTTGATAATCAAGAAAAAAGAAAAGAGAAGTAAAGAGAAAGGAAGGAAATAGAGGAAAGAAAAGAGAAAGGGGGAAAGAAAGGAAGGAAGGAAAGAAAAGAGAAAGGAAGGAAAGGGGAGGAAAGGAAGGAAAGGAAAGAAATAAAAGAGAAAGGAGGGAAATTAAAGAAAGGAAGGAAAGAAAAGAGAAAGGAAGGAAAGGGGAGGAAAGGAAAGAAAGAAAAAGAAGAGAAGAGAAAGGCAGGAAAGGAAAGAAAAAGAGGAAAGGAAAGAAAGGAAGGAAAGAAAAGAGAATGGAAGGAAAGGAAGAAAAGAGAAAGGGAGGAGAGGAGATGAAAGGAAGGAAAGAAAAGAACAGAAAACAGAAAAGAAAAGAAAAGAAAAGAAAGGAAAGAAAGAAAAGAGAAAGGAAGGAAAGGAAAGAGAAAAGGAAGAGAAGAGAAAGGGAGGAAAGGAAAGAAAAAGAGAGGAAAGGAAGGAAAGAAAAGAGAAGGGAAGGAAAGGAAAGGAAGAAAAGAGAAAGGAAGGAGAGGAAAAGAAGAAAAGAGGAAAGGAAAAAAGAAAGAGAGGAGAGAAAAGAAAAGAGAAAGGGAGGAAAGGAAAGGAAGGAAAGAAAAGAATAGGAAACAGAAAAGAAAAAAAAGGAAAGGAAAAAGGAAAGGAAAAAGGAAAATGCAAGAAAAGCATTTGTCAAATTTCTGGTGCCAAATTGAAACTGCTTCTCTCTTATTCCAGAGCACCAGACCCGAATAAATGCATTGACTACAGATAGTCCTCGACTTACAACAATTCACTTAGTGACCAAGTTACCACGGCACAGAAAAAAGTGACTTAGGACCGTTTTTCACTCTGACGCCCAAAGTTAGGTACTCCGAATTCAAACACTTGGCAACTGGTTCATACTTACGACGGTCGCAATGTCCCTGGATCACATGATGTGACCTTCGGACAAGCAACGTCCTGGGGAAGCCAGATTCACTAAACAACCGCGTCACTCATTTAACAACCTCAGCGATTCACTTAACCACCCTGGCAAGGAAAGCTGGTAAAACGGCGGCAAAAATCACCTCGCAAACATTTAGCCGTGCAAATTTTTCAGGCTCAACTGTGGCCGTACGTCGAGGGTGACTCGTATAAAATGGCATTTTTTACTCCGCTAGATAGACCCGAAAGAGGAATAGGCCCAAGTTCAGTGAAAAAAGGGACCTCAAGCTGACGGCGCGAGTTGTTGTTGTGGCCCGCCATCACGGGACTAGCGGTTAAGGCAGCAGAAACAGGGAGGCGGGGAGTTCTAGTTCTGCCTTAGGCACGCGCGCCATCGCCAGCCGCTCTTTTCCGGGTTCCAGCCTGCGCATGGGTGCCGACCAGCTAGTTTCCGCATGCGCGCCTGAACTCAAAAGAGAGCAGCTGGCCCGCTTATGCGCAATGGTCACCTGTTATCTTTTGGGTTCTGGCACTCAAATACTCCAGTTTTGGCACTCGGTGCAAAAAAGGTTAACCATCACTGTTCTTCTCTCCCTCTCTCCCTCCCTCTTCCTCTCCCTCCCTCTCTCCCTCTCTCTCCCTCTCTCCCTTCCTCTCTCCCTCCCTCCCTCTCCCTCTCTCTCCCTCTCTATCTCCCTTCCTCTCTCCCTCCCTCTCTCTCTGTCCTTCCTACAGTTCCAATAAATAAATAACTAAATAAATAACTAAATAACTAAATAAATAACTAAATAAATAACTAAATAAATAACTAAATAAATAACTAAATAAATAACTAAATAACTAAATAAATAACTAAATAAATAACTAAATAAATAACTAAATAAATAACTAAATAAATAACTAAATAAATAACTAAATAAATAACTAAATAAATAACTAAATAAATAACTAAATAAATAACTAAATAAATAACTAAATAACTAAATAACTAAATAAATAATAAAGCATGGGACAGTCAGGAAAATGACAGCAAATTGAGCTACCGTAAAAACTTGAGGGCAAATTGAAAATACAAAAAGAAAGGTAGATTAGATAATTATTTGGAGAGATAGAATATTATCTTCTTACTGGTTTGCTAGTGGGGGGTGTAGAGGAAAAAAATGTCATAGGTCCCTACTTAGAGGACGGCTTTATTCTTTTAATACCAAAATTTAGTAATAAAGCATATTATTTATGCTGGGAGATCATTGCGGTTCTAAAGCACAGAGTGGAATACTTTTTTATTTATTTATTTATTTTTTTAAAAAGAAGAAATCAAATACTCCAAAATCCACAGTCCTTTGAGACACTGAGTTATAAAAGGCCACTTCACAATTTCACTCCTGGTGTGTTTTAAAGGTCAAAATATTTTTTCCCCCCTCTCCCCTTCCAGATTGGCTGGAGATATTTGCCGCAACCCAGCCTGGTATCATTTTGACAAGTCACAATATGTGTCTTGTCTGGAATTGTTTAGTGAGAACAGAGGGAACCTGAAAGTAGATGACAAACAGACCGGAAATTTCCCAGTAAGCCATAGCAACTGGGAGTTCGGGGCAAAGTATCCAAAAAAGTTATGTTTGTGTGGAGAGAGATCAAACAGTTTTGTCTAGTGGTGAAGGCATCAGGCCGAGAAAGCAGAAGAGAGTGAGTTCGAGTCGTGTCTTAGCCGTGAAAGCCAGCTGGGTGACTTTGGGTCAATGACCAGGAGATGGGGAGTTCTAGTCCTGCCTTAGGCATGAAAGCCGGCTGGGTGATTTTGGAGCAATCTCCAGGAGATGGGGAGTTCTAGTTTTAGTTTTGGTCGCCACGATGTAAAAAAGGATGCGGAGACTCTAGAAAGAGTGCAGAGAAGAGCAAGAAAGAGGATTAGGGGACTGGAGGCTGAAACATATGAGGAACGGTTGCAGGAACTGGGAATGTCTCATTTAATGAAAAGAAGGACTAAGGGAGACATGATAGCATCTTCCAATATCTCAGGGGCTTCCACAAAGAAGAGGCCGTCAAGCTATTCTCCAAGGTACCTGAGGGCAGAACAAGAAGAAATGGGTGGAAACTAATCAAGGAGAGAAGCAACTTAGAACCGAGGAGAAATTTCCTGACTGTTAGAACAATTAATCAGTGGAACAACTTACCTCCAGAAGTTGTGAATGCCCCAACACTGGAAGTCTTTAAGAAGATGTTGGATAACCATTTGTCTGAAGAGGTGTATGGTTTCCTGCCTAGGCAGGGGGTTGGACTAGAAGACCTCCAAGGTCCCTTCCAACTCTACTATTGTATTGTATTGTGTAGTCCCGCTTTAGGCATGAAAGCCAGCTGGGTGATTTTGGAGCAATCTCCAGGAGAGAGGGAATTCTAGTCCCGCCTTGGGCATGGAAGCCATCATCAAAATTCAGACAGTTGACATCTGACTCATATTTATGACGGTTTGCAGTGTCCCGGGGTCATGATAATCCCCTTTTGTGACCTTCTGACCAGCAAAATCAGTGGGGAAGCCAGATTCACTTAACAACTGTGTTACCCATTTAACAACGGCAGGGACTCACTCCGCAATGGTCGCCCCCAAAAGGTTGTACAACGGGGCAAGACTCGTTGAACAAACGCCTCGCTTAACAACGTAAATCTTGACCTCAGCTGCGGCCGTAAGTTATAGTTCTCCCAGTGTACATTTGGCCTTGTCTCCTGAACTACCATATTGCAAATGAGCTTCAGCACCAAGGCCAAATTTGACAAATGTCCCCCAGTTTAATGGATTGCAGTATTTAGATATGGCTGGATAGACACGTCTGGAATTAAAATGACCGCTTAAGAGGAAACAGAAGATTGGAGAGGTTAATCAGGACACTTTTAGATACAAGCGGTGGAGCAGACCATGAGTTATTGGCATCAATCATATTGGTTAAAGTTATAAAAATCGAAGAGGATGAGTGTAGCAGCATGATTAAACTGCAGTGACATACAGTCAGAATATATGATCGGTGGAAAGGTTTAATGGGCACAGTAAATGTGAAAGGGACTCTGGAGAAGAGATAAGAGCATTATAAAAACAAAGCAAATAAAAAACCCTTCAATTTTCAAGGAATAAAAGAGCTAAGGGAGGCGGTGGCTAAGATGCTGAGCTTGTCGATCAGAAAGGTCGGCAGTTCGGCGGTTTGAATCCCTAGTGCCGCGTAACGGAGTGAGCTCCCGCGACTTGCCCCAGCTTCTGCCAACCTAGCAGTTCGAAAGCACGTTGAAAATGCAAGTAGAAAAATAGGAACCACCTTTGGTGGGAAGGGAACAGCGTTCCGTGCGCCTTCGGCATTGAGTCATGCTGGCCACATGACCACGGAGACGTCTTCGGACAGCGCTGGCTCTTCGGCTTTGAAACGGAGATGAGCACCGCCCCTAGAGTCGGGAACGACTAGCACGTACTGTATATGAAGGGGAACCTTACCTTTTTAAAAGATCTAAATGGCTTTCCGAATTCAGTTTTCCTAATGGCCAGAAAAACAAAAATCAAGAGGAAATTCCGCTTATTAAAAGGGCAGACGAAGGCTGAAAGCAGATTGTGAAAACCGAGCCGGAAAGGACAAAGATATTTCAATCAATAATTTCAGTAAAAAGGAGAACAATAACAAGACAAGGAAAATGTTTTATTGTTTTTTTAAAAAAACAATAACAACAACAACTAGAAACAATGACTGGCAAAAATGTATAAGGATAGATGCGCTAAATGTTGGAAATGCACTCAAATACCTGGTTCATATTGTGGTAGACATGTTCAAAAGACAAAAATATTGGGCGAAAAGACATATTTGGTTGGGAAAAAATGATAAAACAACACATATACATGGAAATCAGAAATATTTTTATTGCACTTTCTGCTGGAAAAATATGACAAAGGGACTATATACTTGATTTTACATGTATTAACTGCAGCTAGAATTGTATATATATAAGGATGCGGTGGCTCAGTGGCTAAGACGCTGAGCTTGTCGATCCGAAAGGTCGGTTGTTTGGTGGTTCGAATCCCTAGCACCGCGGAACGGAGTGAGCTCCCATGATTTGTCCCAGCTTCTGCCAACCTAGCAGTTCGAAAGCACGTAAAAAATGCAAGTAGAAAAAATAGGAACCACCTTTGGTGGGAAGGGAACAGCTTTCCATGTACCTTCGGCGTTGAGTCTTGCCAGCCGCATGACCACAGAGACGTCTTCGGATGGCGCTGGCTCTTCGGCTTTGAAACAGAGATGAGCACTGCCCCCTAGAGTCGGGAACGACCAGCACATATATACGAGGGAAACCTTTACCTTTAGTGAAAACGTTAATAAAATCCTTGTGCAGAAGGAAATCACGAAGATATAAGAATTAGAAGGCCACACGGTTTGCAGAATGAGAAACGGTGGGAAGATTTTTCTCAATAATCTATAATTGAAGTGCCACCACTGAAAAGGCCTCGCCTAGCCCAAGAATGTCCTAGACTTAGTCAATGAAATAACTGACCTTTACCTTAGAATTGTATATGCTCAACAGTGGAAGTTTGACAAAATCCCGAGAGGTGAAAGTGTAATTAAGAAAACATTAGAATGTGCAGAAATGGATAGACTAATGCTTACTATTAAGGACAAAGAAGGAACTGAATACTTTTCGACATGGGACTTATTTTACTAATGTTTAGACAATAAAAGCGAAAGTTGGAAATGCATAAAAAGGATAAATGTTAAAATGGAAATTTGATAAAATAGACAAATAAAACACTATTGTTAGTATACTATCAATGTTCTTGTGATAAATGTTATTGTAAACATTTTGATTACAATTGCCTAAAAACAACTGCACACAGACAACACACTGTTTGATTGAAATGAAATTTTTGTATGTTATTCAAACAAAGTAAATAAAACATGAAAAAAAAAAAAAGAAATAATGACCTCAAGCAAACATTTACAGCTAAGGCAGAACAAGAGCGAGTGAGGGATTATGTTATGAGATTATATCTCCATTTCAACCCCTTAATTGACTTTAGGCAGAAGATATTTAAGAGATGCAAATTTAATTAAGCAGCGATGTCAAATCTCTTCTGACATCCTTGATAAATTGGATTATAGGATTGTTTGCCAAGTTCCAGTATGTAAGTAAGATATGAGAAGGTGATAAACAGGTGTCAAACAGAAAACCTTTATGTACGGTTGAAATACCCCCTGAACTATTTGCTACTACGAGTTAAGAGATAGTTAAATGCTAACATCTGCATAACAACAAATATGCAATAGCACTGAATAGTAGAGAGATTGGAAAAGATCAATGGATTTAAGTAGTTCTCGACTTATGACCAAAACTGAGCCAAAAAACTCTGCTACTAAACAAGATAGTCCTTAAGTGAGTTTTGGCTCATTTTAAGACCGTTTTCATCCCCGGTTGTTAAGTGAATTGCTGCAGTTGTGAAATTAGTAACACTGTTGTTAAGTGAATCTGGCTTCCCCATTGACTTTGAAAGTCGCATAAGGGATCACGTGACCCCGGGATGCTGCAACCGTCGTAAATTGGAGTCAGTTGCCAAGTATCCAAATTTTTATCATGTGACCATGTGGATGCAGCAACGGGCATTAAGTGTGAAAACGGTCATAAGTCACTTTTATAATTTCAAATGGTCACTACTACACGATGAGACGTAACTTGAAGTCTACCTTTATAGCAAAACCTGAAAAAAAAGAAAGGAATGGATAAGAATGTAGAAATGACCAAATGATTACATAATTTTTCACCTCGATAGGAAGGAGAGGAGAAAGGAGAGGAATAGGAGAAAGGGAAAGGCAGAGGAAGAATGGGAGGGAATGTAAGAGTAGGAAAGAGGGGAGGAATGGGAAGAAGAGGGGAAGGGTAAAGGGGAGGAAGGGGAAGGAGAGAAGGGAAAGGAGAGGAGGAAGGAAGGAAGGAGAGAAGAAAGAGAAGAAAGGGGGGTAGGAAGGAGGGAGGGAAGGAGGGAGGGAAGAAAGGAGGGAAGGAAGGAGGGAAGGAAGGAGAGAAGGAGAGAAGAAAGGAGGGAAGGAAGGAGGGAAGGAAGGAGAGAAGGAGAGAAGAAAGGAGGGAAGGAAGGAGGGAATGTAGGAGAGAAGGAAGGGGGGAAGGAAGGAGGAAAGGAGGGGGAAAGGAAGGAGAGAAGGAGAAAAGACAGGAGGGAAGGAAGGAAGGAGGGAAGGAGAGAAGGAGGGAAGGGGAAGGAGGGAGGGAAGGAAGGGGAGTAGGAGAGAAGAAACGAGGGAAGGAAAGAGGAGGGAGGGAAGAAGAAGTAGGACCGTTGTAAGATAAGATGGATCTATGGGATGTTAAAAAAGCAATCTTCAAGTATATTGCCAACAGTAGGGAAAAATTGTTATAAATACATATTATTAATAACAGTTATGAGATCATATAATTGTGAATGTATATATGAAATTGATAAAATTAAAATAATTTTTTTTTTTTCATCTCAGCAAAAAATTGTGTCAGATAAATGGGTGGCTTTCAGAAAAGGCAGGGAGAAGGCAAGAAATTAAATAGGTAGCAAAAATTGAGAAAACAGGGATCAAAAAGAGGAGGTGTATGATTAATTTATTAACCAGAAGAAGGTTTTTGAGTATGTAGAACATTCCAGAAGGTGGAATATATAAATTCTATATAGGAGTGCCAGAGAACTAGATTGTTTTCCCAATGATTCTTGACAGTGAACACAAAGCTTCCTTAAAGATTGTCTTGAGGGGAAAAAAATGTTGTTTAAGATGGAAAGAGACAAAAAAAGCATTCGACACGTAGACTTGTTTAACTTAAGCAGCTAAGATGGCCGCAGAATTGAGTCGACAGCTGGAATCAGATTTGGATGCTGAAGTGACAGTTTGAAAAATGGAAATAACATCGCTGGTGGCTGAAAGTGTAGAAGACTTGAAAGAACTGATTAGGAAAGTTAAAAAAAAAGGAAAATAAAAAAATGTGATATTTTTGGGGGGGTAAAAGATTAAGAAGAAAAAGATTTTAAAAAAATCACAATTCTAAAGTGAAAGCCTGCATTAATTTGTAACTTATTGGGGCATCTTTTGTTCAAAAATTTAAAGAGTGCTTATTTAGCCAAACCTCGATTTTTCAGCAACTTTCTCCTAGAGTGGGAAGGGAACGAAGATTTTACCGTATCCTTCCCCTGCCGTGCCCACCATGCCACGCCCACCAAAACTTTTGAATCCCACCATTGGGTAGCACTGTACTGCTAACTGGGGCATACAAAGCCTTTGCCAGACCAATCCTCGAATACAGCTCGTCTGCCTGGAATCCACACTGTATATCGGACATGAATACGATCGAGCGAGTCCAGAGGTATTTCACGAGACGAGTCCCCCCACTCCTCTACTCACAACAGAATCCCTTACGCCACCAGGCTCGAAATGTTGGGCTTCGACAACCTGAAACTACGCCGCCTTTAGTCTGACCTAAGCGTAGTACACAAAATTGTCTGCTACAACGTCCTACCTGTCAACGACTACTTCAGCTTCAACCACAATAATACACAGGCAAACGATCGATACAAACTCAAGGTAAATTTGCTCCAAACTCGAATGCGGAAAATACGACTTCAGCAACAGAGTGGTCAACGCCTGGAATGTTCTACCTGACTCCATTGTTACATCCTCAAACCCTCAAACAGCTTCAATCTCCAACTGTCTACGTTGACCTCACCCCATTCCTAAGAGGTCCCTAAAGGGGGTGGACATAAGCCCATCAGTGGCCTTCCGTCCCTGTCCTACTCTCCCCATTTATTCATACTAATTTCCTTCGTTAATGTCCGTGTTTATACTTATACCTGTTATCTTGTACATGTTTAACTAAATAATAAACAATCCAGATGTTAGGATGACCCCAGCTTAGTATCTAAAGTTAAAGTTTAATGAATTTATATGCTGCCCAATCCTGAAGGACTCCGGGCGGCTTACATAAAAACAGTTTAAAAGAAGACTAAAAAAAATTTAAAATAGAGAGACAAAGCAAGTTAAAAAGAGACACAACATGCACTCAACCTTAGTGGGGCTGGACCTTTTCAAGAGGTCAACAGCCCCTGGCCTGCCAGAATAGCCAGGTCTTAATAGACTTCCGGAAGGCCGAGAGAGTGGGAAGGGTCCGGATCTCCGGGGGTAGATCGTTCCATAGGGCCAGGGCAGCTACAGAGAAGGCCCTCCCCCGAGGAGCCGCCGGACGGCATTGTCTAGTTGACGGCACCCAGAGAAGGCCCATCCTGTGTGATCTTATCGGACGCTGGGAGGTGTGTGGCAGGAGACGGTCTCGTAGATATCCAGGTCCTAAGCCATATAGGGCTTTAATGGTGATAACCAGCACATTGAAGCACGTTCGGAGACCGATAGGGAGCCAGTGCAGCTCGCGGAGGATGGGTGTAACACAGGGGTGGGTTTCAACCGGTTCGCGGCGGTCCCCTGCGAACTGGTTGGTCGCCGAACCCGGAAGTAAGTAACTTCCGGGAACGGCGAAGGGCCCCCGCGCGCCCGCGCGCCCCCACGTGCCCGCTCCTTACCCAGTTTTGATGAATTCTGTGCTTCCACGCATGCGCAGGACGCATACAGCGCCTGCGCGATCCTCCAGGAGCAGCTGGAGCATCGCACAGACGCTAGTATGCGCGAGGACGCCGCCGGCCTCGTTCCAACCGAACCGGTTGGAACGGGGCGAGAAACCCACCCCTGGTGTAACATGAGTGTATCTCGGTACACCCAGTATTGCTCACGCGGCTGCATTCTGGACCAATTGTAGTCTCCGAACACTTTTCAAAGGCAGCCCCATGTAGAGCGCGTTACAGTAGTCAAGTATCTAGCATGTCGGTTTAGTGTACACTTATATCTAAGCAAAGCAGCAGGCCTGTTTTTCCTCCCCCCCGACAGTAGCCTACTCTTTCAGCCTTACCAAAATAAATGAATGAATAAGTTGGCCCGAAAACTTTTATTTCATTATTTCATCTGTGCCGTCTTCTTCTTTGAAACCACTGAAAGAATCTTGGGCCGTCTTGCATTTTTTTCTGCCTCTGTCCGTGCCAGATGTAAGAATTCTTATCTTATCTTCTTGCTTTCTTTCCTCCCCAAAGTAGAAAATGATAAAAAAGACCAAGGGGAAGAAGACTGAATCGATCAACAGCTTCTGAAACACAAGCAACTGGTGCGCCGTATGAGCTGTCTCAAATCTTTTCCATTTGTCTGTCACAGTGGGGGCAGATTAAATCTACTTTTAACTCGCTTGTGGCTCTTCGGTTTCTTGGTTTTACAGTTACAGTTGCAGAACTGAGTTGGGAGGGACCTTGGAGGTCTTCTAGTCCAGCCCCCTGCTCAAGAAGAAGACCCATTTTAGATAAACAACGGTCCAGTCCCTTCTTTAAAACCTCCAGTGATGGCGCACCCACAACTTCCGTTCTATTGGTTTATTGTTCCCCCTGGTAGGAAATTTCTCCCTATTTCTAGATTGCTTCTCTCCTAGATTAGTTTCCACCCATTGTTTCTTGTCCTGCCTTCTGATGCTTTGGAAAATAAGTTGACCCCCTCTTCTTTGTGGCAGCCCCTCAAATATTGGGATAGTGCTGTCACGTCTCCCCTAGTCCTTTTTCCCCCTCTAAATTCTCCATTCCCAAATCCTGCAATCGTTCTTCATATGTTTTAGTTTCCAGGCCTTTAAATCATCCCAGTTGCTCTTCTCTGCATTTCCCCCAAAGTCTTAACATCTTTTTTATAATGTGTGGTGACCAAAACTGGATGCTTTATATTCCAGGTTTGGTCTTACAAAGGATTTATAAAGTGGTACTAATTCGTCGTGTGATTTTGATTCTATGCCTCTATTTAATACAACGATAAGTTGGACCATAAGGAAGGCTGAGCACCAAAGAATGGAGGCCTTTGAACTCTGGTGCTGGAGAAGACTCCTGCATTGAGTCCCTTGGTCTGCAAGGAGATCCAACGGGTCAGCCCTAGAGGAGATCAACCCTGGCTGCTCTTTAGAAGTCCTGAAGAGGAAACTCGAATACTTTGGCCACCTAATGAGAAGGAAGGACTCCCTGGAGAAGAGCCTCATGCTGGGAACGATGGAGGGCAAAAGAAGAAAGGGATGGCAGAGAATGAGGTGGCTGGATGGAGTCACCAAAGCAGTCGGCGTGAGCTTAAATGAACTCCAGAGGATGGTAGAGGACAGGAAGGCCTGGAGGAACGTTGTCCATGGCGTCACGATGGGTCAGACACAACTTCACAACTAACAACAACAATGCAACCCAGGATCATATTAGCTTTTTGGCTGCCGCCACACACAGCTGGCTCATGTTTAAGTAATCATCCATTAGGACTCCAGGGTCCCTCGTAGATCTTCTCAAGCTTATGAAAGGAAATTGTCCTAGTCTTTCTTTCTTTCTTTCTTTCTTTCTTTCTTTCTTTCTTTCTTTCTTTCTTTCTTTCTTTCTTTCTTTCTTTCTTTCTTTCTTTCTTTCTTCTTCTTCTTCTTCTTCTTCTTCTTCTTCTTCTTCTTCTTCTTCTTCTTCTTCTTCTTCTTCTTCACGTTTTGTGGCGAGTTTGATTTTCTGCCAGGTGACATAACTCAGAAAAGCAGATGGTTGAGGCTTTGCTGCTCACACTGACTTGGGAATTCTATATACAGTTTCATATAATCAAATTCTCCGGGAGCTTACGGTGAGAATTAAAAAATACCTTAAAGTATCATCAGACTGCCCATAACACAGAATATACGAAGTCTTTATGTCGGGAACAAGAATATCAAGCTAGATAAAGCCAAGAACACAGAAGGCCATCTAAAAAATTTAGCAGCAAAGTAAAAACGAATTAAAAAAAAAAGACGATGCAATTTCACTGTAGAAGTGAATATTGCTTGGGAAGTTAATATGCACCCACTGTGACGCAAAATACTTTGTACACAGCTCCCGTGTTGAGTCATTTAATTTTTTTTTAGCAGGTAGCAATTGTGTTTTTATTCTTCAAAACACATTCAGCAGAGCCACAAGGCTGAGTTATCCGAAGGACACTACTTCAAGACGGATTTTGTGCACTTTAGCATCGCTTTCTTCTTTGTGTTGACTTTTAGGGGTGCTGGGACCAGCGTTCCTCAAAATCCCTTACCTGGGATGCCCGGAGGAGGTGTGGTCCAAGGATTTGTAGAAGGAACTATCTTAAGGAAGAAGATGGTTCTCCAGAGCATCTGACATAACAGTTGGAAGGTCATTAAAGAGAGATCCAATCTAGAACCAAGGGGAGAGTTCCTCACAGTGAGAACAATTAATTAGTGGAATGGCTTACCCCCAGAAGTTGTGGGTGGTCCATCACTAGAGATCCTCCTCTTCCTACTTCTCCTCCTTTAAAAACCCTGCTCCCTTCTAGCACTGATGATGTTACCTAGTTGGGTGATGAAATGTCTGCAAGAAAACCACCAAGTTCAGGCAGTACCAAGGACTCCACAGTCTTTTTCCTCCTCCTCCTCCACCACCACCACCACCACCACCACTCCCTTCTAGCACTGATGATGTTATCTAGTTGGGTGATGAAATGTCTGCAAGAAAACCACCAAGTTCAGGCAGTACCAAGGACCCCACAGTCTTTTTCCTCCTCCCCCTCCTCCTCCCCCTCCTCCCCCTCCTCCTCCTCCTCCTCCTCCTCCTCCTCCTCCTCCTCCATAAACTCCACTCCCTTCTAGCACTGATGATGTTACCTAGTTGGGTGATGAAATGCCTGCAAGAAAACCACCACATTCATACAGTACCAAGGACCCCGCAGTCTTTTTCCTCCTCCTCCTCCTCCTCCTCCTCCTCCTCCTCCTCCTCCTCCTCCTCCTCCTCCTCCTCCTCCTCCTCCTCCTCCTCCTCCTCCTCCTCTCCATAAACCCCACTCCCTTCTAGCACTGATGATGTTACCTAGTTGGGTGATGAAACGCCTGCAAGAACACAACCCAGCTCAGAGAGTACCAAGGACCTCAGAGATTTAAAGCAGTTGAACAGCCTGCCTCATGGAGCTGTGGGCCTGGAGATTTTCCAGCAAAGGTTAGATAGCCATCTTCACGCGATGGTCTGGAGATTCCTGCCTGTGGGCAGCGGGCCAGACTAGATGATCTCCAGATCCACTCCCAACTCCAGGATTCTCCGATTCTTCCATCTCCCCACTTCCCTACGGCTGGCTTTGGGTGTTTTCCCCCTGCGTATCTATGTAGCTCGTGGCCCTCTATAAACTCAACTCCTTCAAACTGCACAATAGGTCACGGGGAACTTCTTGTAATGATCTTTTGTTCTGTTGCTCGCAGCGAACTGCTCCGTTAGGTCATTTTAAAGAAAAAGAAGAAGAAGAAGAAGGGGAGAAGAACGGAAACAAAACAGCGCTTCCACGAAAGAGGAAAGTTAAAGGATAATGAGGGAGGCTATTTGCTTGTGGACAATGATCTTTTGATGGCTATCAAGATGGTGGGATGCTTTCTTTCCACATTGTTGCACTACTGGAAAACGAGCTGTTTATTTGGCCTCCTTGGTCTTGCCAAATGCTCAAAAGGTTAACGGTCTTTCTCCTGCTGCTAGCATCCTGTAAGGTTCCAGCAGTTTCCTCGAGCCACTGAAATGCCAAAGAGAGTGGAGACTCCAGACGAGGCTTGCAAAAAAATACCAGCTTTTATTTATGGCCATAGCAAAAGCTGGGTGACAAAAGCTATATTCAAAACACACAAACAAATGCATGGAAGGAACAGCACCCCCCCTGCAAGAGGGGCTCAGAGTATTATACACCTTTTAGGCAGATAGAAACAAACTTTACCCAATCAGAGACAAAGATTCATTAGTACCAATGTGATCTTGAAAGCCTTCTTTTGTCCAAGCTCCTGTCTCTGTCTCCCTTATCTAGCTGATGAGAGCTAAATAGCTTGAAATTGATCTATACTAGTCTCCCTTTATTTATTTATCAGCACAAATAAAAACACCATATATATATATATATATATATATATATATATATATATATATATATATATATATATATATATATATATATAATATATATATATATATATATATATATATATATATATATATATAATTTTCATTTTCATACACTCCATGTATACATTATACAATATTAAACAATAATTGCATCAATTCCTCTTGTCAACAATGCCCCTGATAGGGTTCCTATCAGTTCGCACCTATTCGGTAGAACCGGTTCGTCAAATCTACCGAACCGGTTAGAAGAGGTTCCACCAGTGGATCCGGAAAGCATGCCCAATATACCTCTTCCATTCTCCATACACCTCTTTCTTCCACCACCAACTTTCTATCCAACTTTCCAACTTTCTATCTTCCCTCCATCATCCCTCTTTACCCTACTTCCCCTCGCCCTCTACCACTCCTCTCTCCAAATCCGCTCCCCCCTTCCTTTTCACCTTCCCCCCACCCTCTCTCCCATCCCTCTCTACCCATCTTTTCTTCTTTCCTACTCCTCCTCCCCTTGGTGTATTTCCACTATATGTTAATGTACTTGGCTTATCCTATTTTTAAAGAAAAATTAACTTTACAATAAGAAGGAGTCAAGAGAACTTTCTCCCTCCCTCCCTCCCTCCCTCCCTCCCTCCCCTCTCTCTCTCTCTCTCCCCCTCCCTCCCTCCCTCCCTCCCCCCCTCTCTCTCTGCTTGTCCTAGGCTTGATGACTTGATGACTGGAATGTGAACTGTGACTGTAAGCTATTGTTTGTTCTTTGAATTGTGTTTGGACTAATATCTACTATCACTGCTTGAGAAGCAATTATCAGTAGTAAAGCTACTTGTTTTTACTAGCAGTGTCTGAAACTCTATTCGTGTGTTTCTACTAGGAACGTTCTTTCTCTCTAGCTGTACATTCCACTGCACTACTTTCTGTCTCCCAACGGAGATACCCCTAACAGCAATGATGGAGAACCTTTTGGGCACCGAGTGCCTGAAATGGAACACGCGGAGCGGGAACCCGAACTGGCCAGTGTGAATGTGCGCGTCTACGGTCTGACCTAAGCGTAGTACACAAAATTGTCTGCTACAACGTCCTACCTGTCAATGACTACTTCAGCTTCAACCGCAACAATACACGGGCAAATAATAGATACAAACTCAAGGTAAATTTGCTCCAAACTCGATTGCGGAAAATACGACTTCAGCATCAGAGTGGCCAACGCCTGGAATGCTCTACTTGAATCCCTTGTTACATCCTTAAACCCTCAAACAGCTTCAACCTCAAACTGTCTACCGTGGACCTCATCCCATTTCTAAGGGGTCCGTAAAGGGGGCATGCATAAGCGCACCAGTGTGTCTTCCGTCCCTGTCCTACTGTCCCCATTTATTTGGACTAATCTCCTTTGTCCATGTCCATGTTTCTACTTATACCTGTCATCTCGTACATGTTTGACAAACTAAATAAATAAAAATGAATTAAAAAGACGTCTTGACCTTTTTTTAAAACCGACAGAAGGTTGGAAAACAATTGTCTAAAGAGGCTCAAGGCTCTGCCAGCAGGATAATTCTCTGAAAACTGAACAGACGGGGACTCAATCTGGTGTGGGAAGAGGAGCCAACAAAAGGGAAGGTTTTGCTCAAAAGGGGATCCAGATCCAGTGGGAGGAGGCTGCAGAGAGAAAGATTCTTGAAAGATGTCTCCCAGTGCATCCCTACGAGAAGAGACAACACAAGGATTGGTTGGCTTTTTTGGCAGCTGCAGAACATTGCTGGCTCATACATAAGTGCCTCTCCCCATGAACAAATCGACAAACAGACACAATAGTTCACACAAAAGGAAAGATACATTTTCTGGTGTCGGTAAAGAGGATGAAAAGGATTCTAGAAGTCATGCTCTGAGTGTTTTCTTCTAACTTACCAAGTTTGGAGAAAGTTCTGGAGATATGGAGGCCACACATTGACTCGGCTGGGCTCTATCACCCTAAATCGGGAGTTTCCAAACTTGGTGATAACTAAAACTTATGGACTTCAACTCCCAGAATTCCTCAGGCTGGCTGGGGAATTCTGGGAGTTGAAGTCCACAAGTCTTAAAGTCACCACGTTTGAAAGCCCTTGTCCTAAATGAATGAGCACCTTTTCCTTGGCTGATCATAAGAACCAGGCTTGGGATTGTCCTCTAAAAATACCTCAACGTTTCACAGGGAAAGTCCATCAAAACATCTAAAGATGTTCGGCCACCATAGCACCATCCTGTGGTTTAGAGCAGGGGTGTCAAACTTGATTTGATTGAGGGCCGCATCAGAGTTGCGTTTGACCTCTGGGGTCTGGTGTAGGCATGGACATGGTGGGCGTGGCCAGCTCAACATCACTTGTGGTGGGGGCATCTATTTTCGGCTGCCATGGCCTCCTGCAACCCTTGGTCAGAACAAAACGGAGCTTGGGAGCTCCATTTTCGCTGGAGAAGCACCATGAGTTGGTCCTTCGCTGTTTTCAGGGTGGCCTCTGGGCCAGAGCTAAGCACCCAATGAGCCGATCCAGTCTTGAGTTGAACACCCCTGGTTTAAAGCAGAGGTGGGTTCCTACCAGTTCGCACCTATTCGGTAGAACCGGTTCGTCAAATCTACCGAACCGGTTAGAAGAGGTTCCACCAGTGGATCCGGAAAGCAGGCCACACCTACAGAAGAGGTTCCAAAAATTTTTGAAACCCACCACTGGTTTGAAGGTATGAAAAAGAACTACGAGGCCTGCGAGATGACCTAAGCATAGTACACAAAATTGTCTGCTACAACGTCCTACCTGTCGATTACTACTTCAGCTTCAACCTCAATAATACACGGGCAAATAATAGATACAAACTCAAAGTAAACTACTCCAAACTCGATTGC